>NC_137513.1:1640000-1837500 GCF_041902795.1 Electrophorus electricus
GCCACCCAGCCAGGGCACAGAGCTCCAACCTCCAGAGGTGACTCACTCGGGCCACTCGGGCTAGTTCCCGGGAAACCAGTAGAGCCTTCAGAGATGAGTCAGAGCACGAGAAACATGCAGTCCTGAACATGAGAAAGATTCCGGTCTGGGCTTTGTGAAACGATACTGTTCTGATATTACTCACCAACATGTGCATAGGAAGGCAGAGTGTTGTTAGGGACCACCACCTGTTGAGGATTGCATAGGAACAATTGTTATATATTTTACATCATGTTTAATGAAATGCCTGATCAATTCAGAGTGTCATCTGGCACTAGGACCATGGGTCTGATTCGAATGGAGGTGACATACTGTCATACTGAGAAATGTGGATGTTGCTGTGGATGAGAGTGTGTGTAAATGCAGAAGGCCCTCCAGACACAAACGGACTGGAGGGGCCTCTCTGTGTTCGCAAGGTGGCTATAGAGTTCAGGTGGTTTATAAACCTATGAACAAACATGAGCCCTGCTTCCACAAAATCTCCAAAGTCCATGCCAAATGAAACATTCCAGGACCGATGACTCACACACACACACACACACACACACACACACACACACATTCCTGCTTTCCAAGTACAACAGCATCAGTTTGTGTTCAAAACAGGTCATTTATTAAATCTTACTGAAAACGCATTAAATATTTATCATGAGCTGCTGTCAGAGGCCGTGGTGTATGGAGATACACCCCCGTGAAGTGTTTGGAAAGGCGCTTGTAGGAGGAGCAGCAGAACAGGTCTCTAACAGCAAACCAAACCCATCATACACTCTGGCACACCTGCTACTGATGGTGACTGGACTCACTGGGGCCCCATTGATGGATGGCATTTTTCTGAAAACAGGACATAAATGTATGTGATATGTGTGCAATGTGCGAAATGTGTGTGGTTTCAGGGTGTTGCACAGTTTTTTTGGATCTGCAGCTGCATTCTTCTGTACTGAGTTTGATGATATCCTTCCTTAGAGCCACTGGCGCCACCTTGGTGTTACCCGTCCACATTTAACTTGCTTCTTCTTTCAGCCTTTACTTTTTTCTGCTTTTCATTTTCCTTCCTTTTGTCTGTTTCCCTCACTTGAGACTGACACATTTATCATCACTGTTGGTTTCTGCATCATGTCTACTACCACAGAGCATGTCTGTTCCACCTCTGCAGTTAATCACCTACAATCTTCTTGGGATATATATATATATATATATACTAAAGTTAGTTTGTATATAGTCAATTGATGTGCCTGATGTGCACTTGTGCCATTACTAACAATGCAGAACAATGCTACTACCCACTACCACGTGACTACCCAGCTATGAACATGTAAATCGTGTGATACACTGATGGTCTTCAGGTCCCTGCTTCTGTAGTGGTGACCTCAGCCGTACGTTTTTAAAAGAAGCTCGGCTTCAGCATGTCTGTAGTCTCTCCCATTTCCACTGCTTATCAGAAACTAAAAAAACATGTCAGTTACTATAAACATGTGCAGCCTGCAGTATTTAAGATCACGTCAATAGAAATGTTACCACAATTCAAATTCAAAAGAGAGAACGCAAGAAGGCTGAACTCATGTGGCATAAAACAAAACTTCTGATTCACAAAGAAATCTTCAAAGATGGGCTGCATGATTAGAGTACCACAATATGCAAAGCAAGACAATCTTTTTTTCTCCAGTGTTATCAACATTACTATTACCAATAGCAAAATACAGATTGTAACGGTTGATGAATTAACAAATTTGCAAACACAAATGGCTCCTGAATTAGTATCAACGGAACAATGTAATGAGTTTGTATCCTTTTTTAGTACTAAAATTCTCAATATCAGACGAGCCATTAGTATGTCTAAATTAGCCCAAGACTGGTCCATCACCACAGAAAACTAACAGTGACATTTTAAGTACAGTGAGTTACTTAAATTATGTACTTGCAGCCTTGATGCTAATGTATTTCACTCAATAGCAGCCGACATACTTCACATAGTAAACTCCTCACTCATATTGGGTGTGTTTCCCTAACACACTAAATCTACAGTGGAGAAGCCTCTTTTAAAAAAGAAAAATCTGATAGCAATTTTATTAATAACCTGGAAGCAACCTGATATTTCCTACAGACCCATTACAAATGTACCGTTCTTTGGGAAAATTAGTCAAGACAAATTTCAGTCAAGATTTTGGCCAGCACATACTACTCTGACTGCTCTAATTAAAGTAATTAATGACGTTTGTTTAAGACTTGATCTACTTAATAGTTTAAGACTTGATCTTCTGCTCGATCTCAGCACACCTTTTGACACCATAGATCACAACATTCTTATTACAATACTACTATCCACTATCATGCCACTCCTTATATACCTTATATATCCAGTCAGCAAAGGTTTTGTATTCAGAAACTGATCTGTGAGTGGGGAAGAAGTTTACAAAATGTGAATGCCAATACATGGGCTTCTGGCTGTCTCTGTAAACCTACAAACTGCTGAAATAATGCAGCCACTGAGTGCAGGAACAGAGTATGGAGGAGGTGTAGCAGAGGTATGCAGTCCTGTGTGGAGAGTGCTGGTGAGCTAGATCTTATCCAACAGCAGTGTCTGTTATGTACATCTGGGCTACGGAGGCTTTCATAGGCCTTTCACTCAGGTCACGAAATGGTGGTCGTGGATCTAAGCCTGGATCAAAACAAAAAAGTATATAATATGTTTAATCAACAAGGCAGGGAAGAAAACCTGATATTCCCTACACTTCTTTTACAAATGGGCAAAACCACAAAGAAGTGTCCAGTGGCAAAGGTGCGAAAATATCTGCAGTGAAATGTTTGTGTAAATATGCACTATTTACAGTGTAACTACTACATCACAGGTGCACTTTCCTCTCCCACAACATCTTCCATCCAAGGCCAGAGTCAGTTAAATTGCTCAATGATCAGAAAAAAAGATTAATTTAAAAAAGCACAATGGAGCCTGTGTGTCCAGGAATCTGGCCATGTGGAAACATTCGTGACCAGTGAGTGGTAATGAAATGCACCAAGTGGTTCCGGTGCTATTTCTGTCTATCTCGAATTCTCGTGTCCATGTGATGTTCAAGCTGTTACAACACCTGATCTAAACCAGTAAAAAACATGGAAATAGTTTGTTGTCGGCAGAGGTACAAACATTTACTGGAGAAATAAGATGCTTGCTGAGCGATGATTACAGCCTTCCTGAAGACGCACGAGAATCTGGGACTCGGTGCTGACAGTACAGAAGCAAAGCACTCGACACTTCTCTTCTCGTATAAATCTGAGAGGCAGAGCATCATGGGAGGGCTTTGCTCATTGTCAGGTATAATTATGAGGTTGTTAGGCCATCTCCTTGGCAAGCCAGCATAGTGATTTGCATAGGTCCAGTGCCCTGTGGCAGTATGGGGGAATGGTTTAACTGTCATGGAAAAACACCTGGATTACATAAGGACAAAAACCCCTTGGAGCTTGGCTGTTTTGCAGGCTGCTTCCCTGGTGCATGTTCCCTGAATGAATCCCAGCTCCAGATGAGGCTCAGGCTCGTACCAGAGTGTGCAAACACCAGTAGAAACGGCCCTTTGTCCATGGCACTTCTCCTCGCTTTCCAGATAAAATCAATCTGGCACTGAACAAACATTTATTCTTCATCATTTGAACATTTTCTTATTCTGTGATTATCTGAAGCAGGCCCATCCTCTTTCATATCTTTAAATGTTCCCTGCTTTTGTTTTGTTGATATAAAAGCAAGCAATGTGATAAGACAATTAGGACAAGTAGGGACTTGCAATAGTAGAAACCAAGTCTGAAAGTGTGTGTGTGTGTGTGTGTGTGTGTGTGTGTGTGTGTGTGTGTGTGTGTGTGTGTGTGTGTGTGTGTGTGTGTGGGTGTGTGTGTGTGTGTGTGTGTGTGTGTGTGTGTGTGTTTAAGTTTGTGCATGTGTGTGTGTGGTGGGTGTGTTTGCACGAGCGTATGTGTGTGTGCATAGGCACAAATGTGTGTGTGTGTGACAGAGAGAGAGAGAGAGAGAGAGAGTGTATGTGTGTTTGTGTGTGTGTAAGTGTGAAAGTGTGTGTGTGTGTGTGTGTGTGTGTGAATATGAGTGAGTGAGGCAGGTATGTGTGTGTTTGTGCATGTGTGTGGTGGGTGTCTTTGCATGTGTGTGTGTGTGTGTGTGTGGGTGTGTGTGGGTATAAATGTGCATAAATTTGTGTGGTGTGTGTGTGAGCTCATGCGTGCTTGTGCTTGTCCTCTTACCGCAGTAGGGGGCGCTGTTTTGGCTGTATTTCCTCTCTTCCTGCGCAGTAGCTCTTTAACAGGGTCTTTTACTCTCACTCCCTGGTAAGGTTTGGATGCAGACTGCTCAGACAGTGCTATGGAAACACACACAGCCATGACAGAAATAAAGACAGACTGTACAGACTGGCCTGCACACAGAGTGAAGAGAATATTTCAACAGCGTCCTGTGGCTACATATACACTACACATATGTACTACACATATGCACTACACATATGTACTACACATATACACTATACATATACACTGTACATATACACTACACATATGTACTATACATATACACTATACATATACACTATACATATACACTGTACATATACATGACACATATACACTGTACATATACACTATACATGTACACTGTACATATACACTACACATATGTACTATACATATACACTATACATATACACTGTACATATACATGACACATATACACTGTACATATACACTATACATGTACACTGTACATATACACTACACATATGTACTATACATATACACTATACATATACACTGTACATATACATGACACAAATACACTGTACATATACACTATACATGTACATTATACATATACACTATACATATACGCTATATCTAAAGCTCAAGCTGACACATTTACTCGAATGGTAAACAACTGCTTTGGGTTAATATGAGCACACCTTCCTTCATAACACCGAGTTAGATATAGTAATATGTGATTCATATCAAGCCTTGATCTGGGGTTGCTTAACAGAGTTGCTCTTTGTGTTCAAGTATTACCATCCCATTCTGGAAAAAGAATATGTTCTCTCCTTTATAAATGTAATAAAATATTCCCTGTAGAGCCAGGCAAACAGCCACCAGAGATAAGAGAGTTCTAAAGAAACTATTTGATTTGTATATTTAAGGAGGGGTGGTTGCTTAGCGATTTGTTAAATATATGATTGCCACTTTCTGAGAAACAAAAAGGTAAAGGCTTGACCTTCTGTCCTTGTTTCATTCACTGTATGAGACAGCAGCCACTTTCACTGACAGACCTCCGTATTTATGTTTGTTTAATGAACCATAATCTAGTGATTTGAACTGCTATCATTCTGTGAGTCACTGCTTGTGACAAAACTATTTCCTGCTGGAATGAAACTTGTCTCCTACTGTAAGTAGAATCTCAGTGGATCAACACTGGTGCCGTGTGCTGGAGAATGTACATATATTCTTACATACACTGGACTGCTGCTAACCGATGGTCCTTTCATCTGTTCTGTTTGTAGGAAGACAGTAGTTGGTCTACCTGAACTCCTGTAGTCATTAACACATGGTGTCTCGCTGCATGTGTGTGTAATAGTACACATTTTGTATACACTCCATGCAGTAATCAGAGAATGGCCACTGAATAAGCAGAACTAATCACATTCACTAAAGGACAAAGAAATACACACACATGCTGAAGAGCCAGTGTGAGCCAGACTGTAAAATGGGCATTAACAAAGAAAAATCTAAACAAAACCTGCCATTTCTATTCTCTCCTAATGCCATTCTGTCGCTGTCTGGTTAACTTTCAGGTGACATCTATAGTGGGGATGAATCTTCCCTTATACTCCTTCGGCTTCATTAATGTGAACAGTTCTATGACCTCATAAACGTGAACAGTTCTATGACCTCATAAACGTGAACAGTTCTACGACCTCATAAACATGAACTTATATTCAGGGACGGTTGAGACTAAGAAGTCTCAGGATTTCTTTGTACTTTACACAGAGTTCAAATGAATCCTGCTTCGAGTTTAAATGAATCCTGATGCATGTTTAAACGAATCCTGATCCATGTTTAAATGAATCCTGATCCATGTTTAAATTAATCCTCCTTCGTGTTTAAGTGAATCCTTCTCTAAAACACCTGACCCAGTTTGGCACCTAACTGCTGGGTTGAATAAGGTGTTCTCAGCCCAGGCTTGTGTTCAGGAACCCCTGGACTCTCTGCTCTGGTCAGGCACTGATTCAACACTGATGAAAGATCCAGAAAGTCTGTTTGCTTTGTGGCAACACTGCACATCCATGAAAATCCCAGTCCCCACTTTAGCATGTTGAAAGCAACGTTCACCTTAAAACAAATGAGTAAGTGAGTAAGTGTCAACTTAACAGAGAATTACAAATTGTGAACTAATTGCACTTTAACCACTGAACAGCTCTGAGCTTGAGCCGCCAGAGGCTTTTCCCACTGGTAGCCTTTAATGACAGCAGTGCATCCAGATGTCAGGGTTTTTTTCTCTTGTTAGTTATTCACTTATTTTGCTTGTGTGCTGTTACACACCTTACACACAGACTACCTCAGCCCTGTTTCTAAATGAGTCTCCAAGAGAGGCTTGACAAGCAGCGTGATTCTGTAATGCACGGAAGGGATCTGGTGCTGAACTACAAATTCCTGTTTGTTTATATCACACCTCATCAAATTCTCTCTGTTTGCTTTCATTAGCTAGCAGTGAGCTTCCTGTGAAGTTCAACACTCCTCACCCTTCTATCTGAGTGAAGTTCCTTACAGACTCTTCCTTGCCAAACTTACAGCAGCAAAAAAGTGCACAGATTGGTGTAAATGATAATGGCAGTTACTGGTCTACTATTGCGTATATAATTGTTATTTTTGCAATACGTATTTAAGAAGTAGCAAAAGCATTAAAACCAAGACGTGGTTTCTGATGTACAGTAAGTTCAGTAAGGAGTTCCCAGAATATCTGGATGATTTACAAAATCGAGAAGCATAATGAGCCTAGTCTTAGACATACAGTCAGATGCAGTTCCAATACAGCTTTAATATTCCTGCGCCCCTGTTTCAGAGACACAGCAAAATTCAGCTTAATGCCTTTCACTAGCGTTTTTGGTCGCGATGCAATTTCTGGTTATTTTTATTTCTTATCAAACTTTCTTAAGAACAGTTTTGTAATGCATCATTAGCAACTGGATGGATGAATGACCCTAGCAAACAGAAAATCTACCTCCACCCATCCCCTCCACAGCTCCACCCACACCCTCCGCACCTTCCCCACTCCTCTCACAGCTTCCCAGCTTCCAGTAACATGTTCCAGACGTTACGTCTTTACTAAACTTTCTAGATTAAACAAACAAACAAAACAACAATGCAAAACAACAACTAATTTATTATGGGTGAAGAGTCTGCAAACAGTAAGAGGAAGTGCAGGGAGTCACTTACAAGCGGGGATGGATTTCAGAGGCTCAGAAAGAGGAAGCTGTGCAGCTGTGTAGCCGTCTTGTTTTGGCAGGAGCGGGCTAATAGTGCTCTTTTGCATATCAAGATTAAACCACCAACCCCCACTGGAGGACATGCCTCCAGAACAACTTTTAAGTCAATATTTCCAATGAATGACATCTCCCAAATGATAAGCATCATAAGACAATAAAACACTGTACAGTAATGAAGCTGTCAGCACCATGCAAGGGGCAGATCACTTCCACATTTCCCCTTAGTTAATAATCGCTTCTAAACGGTGAGTGAGGAGGACCCTGGCCACCTGGATTCAGGACAAATTGTTTTACGCCAGTTGTTTTATGGTACATGAATAAACAAAAACAAAAGCCCTCAGTGATTTAATAGTGTGCACTCCTGCTGAACGGTTCGCACCGCCATTACTGTATATGAAAAAATGCTTGCAAATGAACTCCAGCATCCTGTTACTGGTCTGATAGACCACATAGTCTGCATGAAAATGAAAGGCAATAGCAGAGCAAAGCATGTGTTAATATTCCCGTGATCCATCTGGAGCTCTGGTCACACAGTCATTTAAATCTCCAGCATGACTTTGGGAATGTTAACGCCTTAATTGAGAAAGGCCCCAGCGTATCTTCTATGGCAAGATCACACAGTGCAATATCGATACACGTTCAAGTAGATTTAGTTCTCAACCATTTCTAACCAGACTCCCGGGAGTGGTGGTTTGGTCTCTACTTCTGTCTTGTGTTTTTAATTGCACTTACTTAAAAAAAAGTTTATTTAATGTATTATACATTTTCAAATTATAATGTAAATATATATGCATGATAAAATAAATCATTTTTGCAGTATAGACAGTATATTCAAAAATATTTACTTACATTTTCCCATGTGCAACCACAGATATGTAATAATTTGATATAAACTGAATCATTCAGCTAACTTTTCTGAAAATGCCCCAGTTCGCCAAAGAATTGTACATGAACTGCTTGAGTGGGCTGCCCTATAAACGCACCAGCAATGCAGTTTTAGGTGATGTCACCACAATGCAGAACCACAAGTTTCCCGCTTTATTTAAATGTCACTTGTTAGCTTCTTAGAGGGCTAGGGCCTGTGACTTAACGTTGACAGGAACATGACAGAAATCTGCTTCAAAACATGACTGACTTCAAAGACAATAAAAAACAAACAATAAAAAAACAGCCATCTGGATTAAGAATAGAATTAACAACAGCTAAAGGTCCCTTTGGTTTTCTGATTCAATACACTTGAAGACCAATCTTATATGTGCCAGTCTAACCTACAACTACTGTACTGAAACAAATGTTCCCCATCTTAATGAAGGTGCGTGATTCGAGATATTATTTTAAAGTAGACCAATCAGAACGAGGAGTGAGATGAGGAGTGGAGGCTGGGAAGCACAGCTCATGCTGCATGTTATTGACAGCACACGTGGCAGCCTGCTGCAGGGACCAACGTGACATCAAACTGAGCGTGCATCAATACATAAATCACTGTCACACGTGAAGCACACTATTGACATGACTGACACTGCTGTTGGAGAAGATCACCTTGATGTTTTGAGCTGGGGAACAAAGGTGTATTACCGACACACATACTGACAATGTCAGGCCACCTCTCAGAGTCTGTATTTCTACCCAAAACAGATGGGAAAAAAGCATAACATCTGGTCTGGAAAATAAGCTGTACTACTTGTAAAATATTTATAATAACATGTTTTATGTATATATATATATATATATATATATATATATATATATATATATATATATATATATATATGTATATATATATATACATTCGTGTGTATCTGTGTGTGTATGTGTGTGTGTTTGAAAATTTTGAAAAAAATAAGACCACTGCACAGTTATCAGATTCTCTTGTTTTGATTACTTATAGGTATGTGTTATAGGTATGTGAGTAAAATTATTTTTGTTTTATTACATAATCTCCTGACAACTTTTCTTCCTAATTTCAAATACAAATATTGTAATTTTAAGCATTTATTTGCATAAAATGACAATGTCATAAATAACAAAAACAGATGCAGTGTTTACAGACCTTGAATAATGCAAAGTTAACAAGTCCATATTCATTTTTAAACAACACAGAACAAATATTTTAAGTTAGGAAGAGTTTAGAAATCAATATTTGGTGAATAACCCTGATTTTCAATCACAGCTTTCATAAATCTTGCCTGCTCTCCACCATTCGGTCACATGGCTCGTTAAAGAAGATTTGGTTCAGGTGATCACCTACTCAGTACCTCATTAAGCAGAACGAGGTGCCTGTGTTGGAGTTTAAGAAACGCCAGCCTAGAATGACAGCCACACGTGTGGAGATGCTGTTTTCAAATAAACAGGAGGAGAGATTTAATCACATATACATACATGTGCTTCCCCACCCCCCCCATATGTAAGTATGTTTATATATATATATATATATATATGTGTGTGTGTGTGTGTGTGTGTGTGTGTGTGTGTGTGTGTGTGTGTGTGTGTGTGTGTGTGTGTGTGTGTGTGTGTGTGTGTGTGTGTGTGTGTGTGTAGGGTGTAACTGCAGTGTATGGTAGGAGAGGATGTAGATGTTGTCAGAATTACAGTGAAGGACACACTGCTTCCAGAGAAATAGGATAAATTTCAGAGAAGTGTGTGTGTGCGTGTGTGTGTGTGCGTGTGTGTGTGTGCGTGTGTGTGTGTGCGTGTGTGTGTGTGTGTGTGTGTGTGTGTGTGTGTGTGTGTGTGTGAGAGAGATGGAATATCTCTCTCTCAAATCAGGTGCCTAAATTACATTTGTGAGAGTTTTCAGAGCCAGCTGAAACTGCCATGCCAAGTCAGTGTCAGTGCTGAAAAGGAAACACCTGCTCACCGCTCCACCGACCATCCGAGCACTTGAGCTCAGTGTTAATATAGCATTGAACAGTTGAGTCACAACTTAATATGAAAACCACTACTAAAGGTATCAGCAACCACTAACACTTGGAGCAGGCAACTTGTGCCACTTGATACATACAACTTTGATCATCATTAAATAATTTTCTGTGTCAGAAAGATGCCCAATCTAAGTAAGTAGTCTGACTAATATCTCCAGTGGCAATTTTTACTCAGCATAAACAGACACCACAGCCAAGCAAAGTAAGACTTACTGTAGTTTATCCATGTGTGCACGGACAACCTTTCCCTCTAGTGCTCAAATCAAGTGCAACACACCGCTAAATGGCTGATACATATGAACACTGTAAACCACAATGGAGGCATAAAGCACAACGGGGTGTTTCAGCGGTCCACCACATCTGCACAAAACACCCAGCTATCTTGTCCTAGTACGAAGAATTCAATTTTGCTTTGTACTGCTTAAAGTTCATTTCTTTATTTTTTAACTACTGTTCTGGGAGTCAGATAATGGCCAACATGACCTATAGCTGGTGAGGTCAAGCGCCTGACGACCCCTGCTCACGTTCCTGGCATCATCTGCTGCGCTGGCTCCTTGTAAAACTCTTTTTTTCCTAACCTGACGCCTCCTCTGGGACATCCAGCAAATGCAGAACAAGGGTGGGCTTGCGTCTGCCTGACGTGCTGGGGAACATATCAGGTCTCAGATCAGTGATTGGGAGAGGAAAGACGAAAGTGCCTTATCCTCTGGCGCCTACACCTGCAGGCTCGTGCCGAGGCCAGGAGGTGACGGAGCTCCTGCATACAGACACTGCCGGGATGGCCTGCTCACCCAGGGAGGCATGCTCTGATGAGAGAGAGAATTCCACCTTTCCCAGTGTGGAGCCAAATCTGACCTTGTTCCAACAGCACTGAGCAGTTAAGCGTTACACAAGGTTAAATGCAGGCCTTGAATGATTGGAAAGCAATTACAATGGAAAAGGTTCTTTAGGATGATCAAGGCATTGATGCTTGTTTGAGTTGCTTGCGGCAGGCAGGAACTTGTGGCAGTGATCCAGTTTGCGGACAAGTCTGGCGATCCAAGTCTGGCAATCAAATTAGTGGCAAGGAAAGCATGACCTCAAGGCAACACACCATATTTACCAGCAGGTTCTTATGCCAAATGCACACGGTCAGAGAAAAATGGGCTTATTTTTTGGAAATTACATTTTTAGCCAAAACCTGTTTGTCATGTAATGATAAGAATTTACTCAAAGCATATCACTTTAGCTGCTGGCTATCAGTAAAATATATATATAAACGTATACGATTCCAAAACCAAAGAGAAGAATGAACACGGAGGTACATGTTCTGGTCAGGCTGTGTGGCTTGTGAACCAGGGCACACCCACACACACATTCATATTTAAACAAACAGTCATATTTAAAGCACTGTGACTTTGGAAAACACACAAAATGCCAACCAGCACTGTTACAAGTGATGGCAAGTCTGCTTCCCTTTAACCTGCCTGTGTGCCAAATGCTTGGAAGAACACAGGAGAGGCTTGAGGAACAGAGCGATACACATGTCCACTGACTCCATGAGAAACCGCAGCCAGCAGAGTTAATGGTTAGCTGACACTAACTGGCCATTACAACACATACCTTATTGAGAAGTTCTTGGTTTTTGTTTGGTTGACATATAATGTTTTCTAGATTTTCTGTGCAGCAGAGACATGCGCAATAAGTCTTTTAATGCCGTTCTCTGAGTGTAGTGTTTGTATGATGTGTGCCAGGCTCAAATGCAACTTGTGTGTGCATGCCGCATTTTCGCGCACTAGAGCAGGCCCTGGCCCGCCCAGCAAACAGACCTGCCCCAGACCTCTTCCCCAGCCCAACACTCACCCACTGACTAACTCCCTGCTATCTCTCTCTCTCTCTCGCTCTCTCTCTCTCACTAGATGTCTCAGCTGTGAAAACTAAACCCTATGACCCTGAGAGCATCTGCTCACTCTTTCATCTTAAACTAACCAATTCTGCAAGAAGGTAATTCAATTCTCTAAACTAGCCAGAATGGAATTCAAATCTCTCTTAGTTCAGGGAAGTATAGGCCCTTTCTTGGGTGGATCTTTGGGGTGAATAATTATTAGGATACAGGATACATAAGATGTTGTTGGTGTATAATAAGAAATTATTGATTTATACTGACTGACTACTTTGTTTGTCTGCAAATGGTTGTGTGTGTCACCTTAGGTGAGGCCCACCGGTGGTTTATGGTCCAAGTTCCGGACCGTAACAGGGAAAGGGAGTAATGAAGGGAACAGAGAGCTCCAAACAAAGCTGGAGAAAGAAAGCCGAGGCCGCTCAGTGGCCAAGGTACTTGCCTTGTAATCGGTAGGTTGCTGGTTCAAGCCCTGCCACTGAGCAGGGCCCTTAATCCTCAATTGCTCAAGTTGTACTCAGTCATAATTGTAAGTTGCTTTGGATAAATGTAAGCACAGCAAATATCTTAACAACACTAACCTGGCCTAACTCCCTGAAACAAAACAGAAGATGAAAGCACAAAAATAAACAGTCACATCCCTATTTCCCAATTGATGGCAAACATATAATGACAGAATGGTTCAATAAGTATTACACAATTATTTACTACAGCAGCAGAGTCCTGTATGGGGCATGTGCGACGATCGACAAAGCCAGGCTCAGAATACCGGAGATCCAAACCAAACATGATTTACAAACAAGATTTACCCAATCATGCCAGAGCAAACAACTTAACAGTAGGAATAGCTGTCCACTTTGAATTAGTGCCAGTGCTTGGACATAATGTCTCCAAACACGTCTTTATTTTATAGTAAAGAGACATGCTTAATCTCATCTCCAAATCCACCTACGCCGTCACATGCTGTTACACTATTGGAACGAGATCCGCTAGGTGTCTAATCCCAGTTAGGGAAAGGACGGCATATTGTGTTGTCATCGTTCATTTACTAAATGTTCAAAAGTGTTTTTTGTCATAGTTTCCCTGATTTTGTCTTCCCCCATTGTTTTCTGCTAAAGCGAGTCCTGTTGTAACTCTTAAGTCTACAAACAAGCAAATGAATGAGATTTGATGCCCCTTGACTTATGGAAGGTTGTAAATGAAAGCTGAGCCAAGCCAGTTCAGTACACCTCCTTCAATATGAACCACACCTGAAACTGGACTCATCTCTATAGCCCTGCAGAACTCTGCTCTGCTTATTATAGTATATAGGAATCATTTACAGCACCAGAAAGGTTTTGCTTTTAGATGACTGTGGTAATTCTGTCATCTCATAATGTTGTCTTCAAAACAGAAATAACTTCTTACAGGATTGCAGGGAGCTCTGAAGGGAATTTTTTGGGACTTAAAATGAGACAGACTTCCTCTTTCTGCCGCCCAACAACGGCTGGCGCACGGCCAGGGATTTTTGACGCTTATCAAAGTCAAACAACAGCTTTGAACTAAACCATTTGTCCCCATGTGGACCGCTACAGTTCTTTCCATGTAATTCTTACAGTCCTGTATGGCTGAAGGTTCTGTAGATAGTACACACCAAAAGTATTTGGACAGTAATGTTACTTTGTTTTCCATTGTAGCAGTTTGTAGCTTGTTTGAAATACTAATACTGGGAGTTATAGGACAAAGAGTGACTTGTATATATAGAAATGTGCAGAAATATAATGCTCGCAAACTGTTATTGTAGCTCCGTCTGAAACAAGTTCCCCTTTGAGTCTGGAGGGTGGTGATTCCCTTTTTTGGGTTTCACATTTGGGAGTTTGATGGTACCCAGTATTTTTGCTATTGCTCATTTTGAGCTCCTCTTGACTGAATCAATGTTACCATTCCTGAGTTTTATATATATATATATATATATATATATATATATATATATATATATATATATATATATATATATATTGTTAACGTACTTGCTTGGTCAGGCCGTTGTTTACATATCCCGATTGCTCACTCGTATTCAGCTGCGTCTTCAGTATATGTACGTGTAAGGATTACTTTGCGATCTAATCAGTCTGTTTTGTTCACTGACTTGTTGCCCAAGGGCTGCCCAGTAAACCCTGTGGCATTCGACCATGCGGTCTGTGCTGTCGGAGAGGCACTAAGCCACTCTGTATGGCAGAGCTTATTGATATCTTGTGACCGCCGAGGTATGCATTTTCTTTTTAAAGCCGCCCCAGAGACCTGTGCAGCTGGAAGTTGTGATTATTTACATTCCGAGTCCCATTTTGTTGTGGATATTGTTAAATGATTCAGCAGTTGGATGAAAGTAGATTAATCACGAGTTTTCTCTCAGGAATTCATTGCCAATGCCAAGAAACGTTTCGGCAATGACTTACTTGTTGTAAAAGCAAACCACAGTGTGGATACCTTGATGAGGGGAGAACTGGAATACCAACTTGCGACCAGCATGAACTACCTGGTAGTCAGGAGACAGCTGCACACAAGCCCAACGGCCGCGTTACCGTGCAGAGGTGGACAGAGACTCGCTGACTGTGCCCGGTGACCCAGACACTCCCCGCGCGGGAGAAGGAAGTCTCGCTAGCGCGAGCTGCCCAGGATATGACCCTTTTCTTTGAACTCAGCGGTGTAGGTTTCGGGTAAATTACGGTATCAATCAGACCCGTTGCAGCCTCCCTGACAAACACGATTCAGTTCATGGAGTCCTGAATGGCGTTTTGAAACGCGTTGTCACGGTCGGGGATGCCTGCATGAGGGCAGACGCTCGTTACACTGAAGCGACTCGGGGCCGCGGCTGCAGCGAGAGCTGCGTGCGCCGACACGTCCCGGCCGTGCCCGTGAATCCCAGGCCACTCGCGAGTCCTTGAATATGCTGACAGTGCACGGCTCTGTTTGTTTTCACAATAGCGAGTCATCAATAACGTTCCATAACTAAAAATCATTTGTCTTGAACTCCGGGGAGAGCTCGAACAAGCAGCAATGCGGGGTGTGTACCTCCCGTTAAATGCACCCCCCCGGCAGATTTAGTTAATCTTTATGAGCAAATATTTTACGCAGGTTTCCCACCACACTCATCAAACCTGTTCAACCGTTTCAAGCTGAAACTGCTTAAATTTCAGCAAAGAGCCGTGATCTTGACTTTGACCCCAAGGAGTAAAAGAAAAAGACAAAGCAGGAACGATGTACTTAGCTGTGTGTGACTGGTAGGAGTAGTCAGGAGTAAAGTGTGAAACGTGTGTGAATGCAAAACACAAGGGTGACACACTGAAAACAAGCTTTGAATCGATGACCTACACTATCCTGACCTTCACTACGGCCTGCGCTATTCGCCATGCGCTAACTGATGATGAAACACCTGTTAATTAACGGATTAAATACCTGTTAATTATCTGATGAACCGCCTAGTAATTAACGGATTAAATACCTGTTAATTATCTGATGAACTGCCTGTTAATTAACGGATTAAATACCTGTTAATTATCTGGCGAACACCTATTAATTATCTGATGGTTTAAATCAGTTGCAGTACTACTCGAGGAGCAGGACTGGGAAACGCAGTCTTAGGTTAGACTTCTCCTCACGTTCTCGGGGGAGAGGGGCAGGGTGGGATTCAGTAAGACCTTTTACTCTTTCATATAATACTTTCAAGCAGCATGAATCCTTTATATTTTTTGTAAAAAAAATAAATAAAATAAAAAACCAACCCTATTCAAACTGCTCGTGTGAATCGTCAAATTATGAAAAAAAAACCACGAACGTCTTTAATCATAATTTCTGCAAATTTACGTCAAGAGCAAGTATGTTACTGCCATCTAGTGTTATAACAATGTAAATGTAGATTTTGTTCACTACTTGTAAAGTTTCTCAAACATATAGATACTAAATGGATCCCTAATGTAGAAAATATCGATGATATCTACGCAAGCCATCAACAGCTTATGAATTCTTAGACTTGTTAATTATGTTACTCCTTTTTGGTATGTTTTAGTTGGTCTCGTCTGCAATTTTAAAAGCTTTTCTATGAAATGTCAGAGATTTCATCCAGTGTGATCCCCCCCCCCAGGTCTCACACACTTTCTCGTCCTGGTCTCATTTTAAAAAGTAGAAATATATCCTTTACTTAGAGAAGCCCTTTCACATTGCCCAGTGCCTGATGCTACTTCCTTTACCTGCCACTAGATGTCAGTACTTGACTTCTTTTACTAAAAGTAAGCTAGTTTTTGGGGTTGTGTGTTTGTGTGTGTGTTCTCGCATCTGAGGTACAGAAAACTCGGTGAAAATGACACTCTCACTTTAAACAATAATTGCTCTTCCACATTATATCATATATATTTTAGGTCCAGTGTATACGGTACAATAATCATCATGTCAGCTTACACCTAAAAGGAGGAAGGGAGATGAGGCAGGTGAGAGCCATCATCACACATGCAGTCTTCCCTGTACGCTGCAGGTACAGTGTGCACCCATCATGTTTTAGAACACATCCATCATTCAAGAAAAAGATATTGTCCCATATTTTCCCAAAATATGGACAAATCAGAAGCATCTGGCTTAACAGAACCATCTTTTGGTCAAAGTCAAATTTATTTTTTAAAGCACTTCTTACAACAAAGCAGCTTAAATGTTTGTGTCCAAGTCCCTAATGAGCCATAGCATTAGGGTATGTGTGGGTGAAGAAGCACTCAAACAGCCCTGCAGGTGAAGACAAGCACCTTCCAGTCAAAAATGCAAAGGGTTTTGACAAGTTAGTTTTATATTATGAACTCACTACTGTGTGAGTCACATGGCTTGTAACAACTTGAATGAGAAATCACCACCAGTCAAAGATATTTTCTCAACTCATAGACCACCAAAAACCTTTACAAGAGTCTCCATGTTATTTCAGAAAGTTTCATTAAATGCACAGTTTATGACTTATATTTCAAATAATCATGTTTTTAAGAGGCTTGGGCATAATAAGCTGATATTATTGCGTATACAGTTTCTTACAAACAAAGAATGCCTGTTTTAGTCTTTATAAGAAACAGGTGTATACAGAGCGTGGATGGGTGTAGGTTTGGCATTCGCAATTAATGAGTTTGGGTAGAAAATCTTACAGATGGGGGTTGGTGGGCAAGGGGTGAACCACAGTTTATATAGTCACAACAATCTTATTAAAATGTTGTCTGTTGCACTGTTGTTTTGTGTTGCATCATGGTCCTCGAGGAACACTGTCTCGTTTTTGTTGTGTACTTGTATATAGCTGAAATGACAATAAAACCTCTTTGAACTTTGAAAATATTGTGGTATCGGCTGCTAGACTTTGGGAGTGGGCCAGTCAGGAGCATGGAAAGGGCTCCCCAAATGCCATGCATGTTCCACAATGCCTTTCTATAGTTTAAATTTAAGGTCATTGATTTGTGCAAGCGTGTGTTTGGTCTTGTCTTTTTTGTTATTTAGCATGATTAGTAGGTGTCTTCTCTTTTCGCGCACTGCATGCCTTTTAATTACTCTCCCCACATTTTTGCTGCTAGTGTTCCCTTCCCTGCTTGTTTGCTGTATGAAAGCCTTGATGGTTTTCAACAGAGTTTTTTCCCTGAGGAAAAAAAAGTCTTTCACGTCTTCCTCTGAGCCAACGCTCCATTGGTGTCAGAAGTAGGATACGGATCATGTGCTGGAAGAAAATCGAGCAGCACATCAAGGAACTCGAAGATGGACGGCGGAGAAGACGCAACCTGGAGGAAGGAGGTACCGACCACTACGCCTGCTCCCTATCGGCCCAGTCCAGCCAGCCAAGACAGCAGTGACTGGATGGAGGAGATGTTGAAGATGCCAGGGCTCTGGAGCTCAGCAGCGGGGCTTGGCCGGCGCGGGCGAGAGAACAGCCATGGTAGAGACAGCATGCATCCATGCTGTGATGAAGGTGAGTCAGAACCACGCCACACACAGCTGCACGCCCGCGCCCATCACTACGACAGGACAGCAGCCATCACTGTGACACAGCTGGAAGACACAGCACTACAAGTGCTACAGGCTAGTGGATCTGCTGGTAGAATCACACAACACCCTGGGACACTTTGTCCGCCTTTTTGATCCAATTTTGTCCCCTTCAGTGTGACTTTGGACAGGTTCTGGTAGTGTTATTAGTCACATGGCTGCTTCAAGAGACACGGAAGCTGAAAGGGAAGTGGATAAGGATGTTGGTGGTGGAACTAAGTACAGTCAAGTACACATCTAGCATCCCCAAAACATCTGCACAGGAGGGCTTAGAACTGGAGTAATTCTTTTAAAATTATTTTACTCTTTTATTGTTCATATGTTTAATTTGATTTTATTTTTTATTAATCATCTTTATTTTAATTCAGGTTTTATTTCTTTCATCTTTCTTTTTTTCCCTTTAAATTAAATTTAGTTCATTTTAACATTAATTTAATAAATAAGAATTTGTAATGACTTATTTTTAATTTTTGTAAAAGACCTTCCCAAGGTGATATATGTTGTGATGTAATGAGCTTTATTGTTACTGATCCGTCAGTTCTCTTCTTTACCGGCCACTACTTTAAGGTGTGCTTTGCACTGCTGTCAAGTTCAAGTTTGGTTTATTTGTCACGTACAGTCATACACAGTATAACTCACAGTGAAATGGTTGAGAGTGCTCTGTCCAAACTGAGGAAAAAGAAAACAAGAAAACAGGAAAAAGAAAAACGGGGAAAACAGGGGTCACACTGAGGAAGGAAGTCCTGACTAGCTAGCGGCCTCTGAAACAGGGGTGCCCAAGTCCTGGAGATGCACCACCCAGTGGGGTTTAGTTCCAGCCCTAATCAAACATACCTAAACCAATTAATCCAGACATGAGGCAGCATCTGAATATTAGATGCTAATCAAACACACATGATCCAGTCCATCAAGGTTGTAGGTAGCATCTGAATATTAGATGCTACTCAAACACTAGTCACTTTCTTTCTCTCAGACTAGTCCCTACATCTTCCATTCAGTCCAGCTTCATCCATTCTCCTCCACACTTGTAGTTTTCAGTTGGATGTTTTTCCTGGTTGCTTGCTGGTTTTGGCCACATTAGTTACACACAAAGTTTGTCCTTATCATAGACACTTTATTTATAAAAATAATCGTTTTCTTGCTTAATGATTTTTAAAAACCTGCCCCTTTTGTTCAATACTTCATGTTAACTACAATTTTTTTTTAAATGGTCACTGTTATAGTAGACTACAGAAGTGAATGGTCACTCTTATAGTACAGACTACAACGATGAATGGTCACTCTTATAGTACAGACTACAACGATGAATGGTCACTCTTATAGTACAGACTACAGCGGTGAATGGTCACTGTTCTAGTACAGACTACAGCGGTGAATGGTCACTGTTCTAGTACAGACTACAGCGGTGAATGGTCACTGTTCTAGTACAGACTACAGCGGTGAATGGTCACTGTTCTAGTACAGACTACAGCGGTGAATGGTCACTGTTCTAGTACAGACTACAGCGGTGAATGGTCACGCTTATATTACGGACTAGAGTAGTGAATGGGAATTTATAGTACAGACTACAGCAGTGAATGGGAATTTCAGACCATAACTGATGCAGTAGCTTCTCATTTGTTAAACAACCATGTCATGGAAAAGATGTTAATCTGAAGTTCTTCTGCTCATGCCTCACTCACATGCCTTTCTTGCCTTTCTTTTTTATTCTAAAACTATTTTGCATTAAATACATATTAAGCATTAAGATGTGTGATAAACATTTTTTGGTGTGATCTAAGTTTTTGACTTACAGCGCAGTATCGTGACATGACAGGCAGGGCTTTAACCCTCCAGGCAATTCAACATTTTTCCAGTTTAAAGTCTTTCCGGCTTTGAGGCTCACGCAGGCAGGTACCGACCTCACACAAATATGCATTTCTACGTGTGTCTATGAGCACGTTGGAGCGCTACCAGTTTTAAAGTTTGAGGTTTTTTTATTTAACTACAGCCTAAAGAAGAGTTTCGAGAACACATGTTTTATTTGTATCTTTATAATAGTGCAACATTGCGTCAGATGACAGATTAACATGGTCAGGAGTGGAGGGGAAAGTGCAGTGTGTGAGAGAATGCCAGTAAGTCAGGAGTGCGGAGATGAAGACTACGGCATCTATCTGTGCAAAGGTTCACCATTTGCAGGCACTCCGGCGTCGAGTACAAGTGGACCCAATTCACCTACTTCAGCGCTCAGGCTTTTCAATGTGGAACTATGTAACCTCACTGCAAGCCCGAAGCAAGCATCAGTGTCTCCCACAGGTGGGCATATTGCAGGTCCTCCACATCCTGGAATAATGTCAGGATTTGTCTGTAGGAGCGTTTGAGTATTGCTTCACAATACACTGAAATGGATTTGCAACAAAAATGCAGTTAAAATAGATTTGCAATTAAATGACAATTGCAATCTGCAATGGCAGGCTAATTTTAGTTCACATTGGGTATGCCCGTGCAAAGAACTATGAGACCAAAAGGTGGGTTTTTCGTATATCCAGTTTCAGCCTTGGCTAAATTTGTTGAAAAAAAATCCAATAATATGTGTAAGATATTACAGCACCAAAGTAGTCTGTTTCGTTCAGCTTTTTTTAAATTATTATTTATTTATTTTTTTTTACACATCAGAGAAATATATGTACACAGACACACCAGTATACATGGAAATGCATGCACCTGACTCGAAGACAGCAAGAGGGGCCTTTTAGTTGGCCTTTATTGCAGCATCTACGCAGCCTCTGCATGCAGACCCTGTGCGCTCTGCGCATGGAGGGGCGAGATTAGGAGAGACATTTGTTAGACGAAACTAAAGATGATAACTAGAACACATTCTCTTAGGTTTCAAGGCTCAGAAAAGCAAACCTGATAAAAGGTACCTAGGCGTCAGAGTGCGAATGCCAGTACGAGACTTGCTGAGGAATATTCGTATAGCCAAAGGCATGGACCCCAAAGAGCTGCAGGTGGGTGCCAGTTCCTCCACTTCCAGCACTATCATATATATCTCTTGGACTTCAGTAAAGACATTCAACTTACAAACTCACGCTAGTCGCTTTGCCTTTCTCTCCCAAGAAGAAAGAAAACAAAGACACACAAGGTTAGAAGCTTACTTTCAATCAACACATAAATATATATAATTATCTATCAAAAAAATTAAGAGACCACTGAAAAATGATCAATTTATTTATAGAAAATGTGAGTATTTCTATTTATAGAAATGTGTGAGTTAAAATGAACATTATTATTATAATAATTATTATGATTATTATTATTATTATTATTTACATTTGTACTGCACCTTTCTCAAACTCAAGGGCACTTTACAGTCAGATCAGATTTTGTTTTTATTTCATAAACTGACATTTCCCCTGAATTCTAGACAAAATTTTCATAGAGTATTTATCTGCAGAAAATAACAACTGCTCAAAAGACAAAAGACAGTGTTTTCAGACCTCAAGAAAACTCCCACAACAGCCCAAACACCTAGGTAATATGTTGAGATTATTGGTTAACACAAGTCCAATAATCACAACCAAACAGATTTGGCAGGCTGGCCCTATGTTCCATAGGTGTGTCATACACATGCATACATATACATACCTACCTACCTACCTACCTACACACACACACACACACACACACACACACACACACACACACACACACACACACACACACACACACACACACACACACACACACACACACACACACACACACACACACACACACACACACACACACACACACACACACACACAGACAGACCAAAAAAAAAAAAAGTTGCACAGTAATCTTTATTTGGACCGCCTTTAGCTTTGATTATGGCACGCATTCGCTGTGTCTTTGTTTCCACAAGCTTCTGCAATGTCACATTTATTTCTGTCCAGAGTTGCATTAATTTTTGCCCCAAGATCTTGTATTGATGATGGGAGATTTGGACCACTGCACAAAGTCTTCTCCAGCACATCCCAAAGATTCTCAGTGGGGTTCAGGTCTGGACTCTGTGGTGGCCAATCCATGTGTGAAAATGATGTCTCATGCTCCTTGAACCACTTTCACAATTTGAGCCCGATGAATCCTGGCATTGTCATCTTGGAATATGCCCGTGCCATCAGGGAAGAAAAAATCCATTGATGGAATAATCTGGTCGTTCAGTATATTCAGGTAGTCAGGTGACCTCGTTCTTTGGGCACATAACGTTGTTGAACCTGACCAACTTCAGCAACCCCAGATAATAGTGAGGAAATAAAATGATATTGTAAGGAGAAAAATAGGGATGGTCCAGAATAAACTGGCTTCATGCAGGAAAGGCCTCTGTAGGCTTCAGTGTAAATCCTCAGGAGGCCTCTTTGGGCCTCAGTTGAAGGGGGAGCCTTGGTTCAAGAATGGGACAGCCAAGCCAAGCACTGGAAGACACAATATGGGCAGTCGGTGATATAGAATATGATCGCCTTTTAAAAAAATAAGTAGTTCAGGATGAACCTAATAAACTGGTTGGTGTATGTATGGAATATTAATTTGTATACATTGAATAATGTATGGTTTTGAGAACAATAGTGGAACCAAGATAAGTTTTTATGGAAAAATAAATATGGTTATGAAGAAAATGTATAAAAGGTGTGCCCACCTGAGACATTCTCCAGACAATGCCTCGTTTGTAACATTGAGTTCAGAATAAAACCGTGACCAGCTCTTCTCTTCAATTAATTCCAGAGTCTACATCTATATTTCTGTTTAGTGTGTAATGAGTGAACAGTCTTGAACTTAGGAAGATCTAGGAACGACAATAGCACTGCCCCCACAGGCTTGTACGGTAGGCACTAGGCATGATGGGTACATCACTTCAGCCACCTCTCTTCTTACCCTGATGCGCCCATCACTCTGGAACAGGGTCAGTCTGGACTCATCAGACCACATGACTTTCTATTGCTCCAGAGTCCAATCTTTATGCTCCCTAGCAAATTGAAGCTGTTTTTGACTGTTAGCCTCACTGAAGTGGTTTCCTTAAGGCTACACAGCTGTTTAGTCCCAATCCCTTGAGTTCCCTTCACATTGCACGTGTGGAAATGCTCTTACATTCACTATTAAACATATCCCTGAGTTCTACTGTTGCTTTTCTACGATTTGATTTCACCACACGGTTAAGTGATCGCAGATCACGATCATTCAAGATTTTTTTTCTGACCACATTCCTGCCTCGAAGATGATGTTTCTCCGCTGTCCTTCCACTTTTTAATGTGTTGGACAGTTCTTAACCCGATTTGAGTAGTTTCAGCAATATCCTTGTTTTCTCTGGTTGTTGCATGCCAATAATTTGACCCTTCTGAAACAGATTAACATCTTTTCCACGACATGGTTGTTTAACAAATGAGAAGCTACTCACTGCATCAGTTAGGGTTAAATAACTTGTTGCCAGCTAAAACATAATCACCCATGCAGTAATTATCCAATGGGAGACTTTTACCTATTTGCTTAGTTAAATCCAGGTGGTGACCTTTTGTTTTGGCCAGGCAGCGTATATACATTCAAAGTGAGTTATACTAAAGGTGGTGGTAAAGATCATAGGGCAATCCTAGTCAGAGTTTATCTTAATCCAAGCCATTAAACAAACACGATCAAAAAATCTCACAAATCAAACAGCAGCATACAATTCAAAACACCGCAACGTTGAGAAGTGTAAATGTGCAGGTGCTTTGCCATCCTTCGTATTGGCCACATCAGGTGATTGGTCAGGTGATTGATATGGTGAGTGGCCAGGTGATTAGTCAGGTAACACCAACTGGAGTAGCTGTAGAGTACTAATTTTCAATCACAGCTTTCATGAATCTTGCCTGCTCTCCACCAGTTCACATGCCTCGTTAAGTAAGAATTGGTTCAGGTGATCACCTACTCAGTACCTCATTAAGCAGAACAAGGTGCCTGTGTTGGAGTCTAACAGATAGTGGAATGAAATGCTGGCCACATATGTAGAGGTGAAATTTTGAAGTGGTCTCTTAATTTTCTCAGAGGTGTGTGTGTGTGTGTGTGTGTGTGTTTGTGTGTGTGTGTGTGTGTGTGTGTGTGTGTGTGTGTGTGTGTGTGTGTGTGTGTGTGTGTGTGTGTGTGTGTGTGTGTGTGTGTGTGTGTGTGTGTGTGTGTGTGTGTGTGTGTGTGTACTACCCAATCAGACCAGTGTGCTTTTTAACTTTCTTTTCAGGCAATAAAAAAAGAGTCAATACAAGTGGTGATCGGAGGAAGAGGCTGGTAGGAAAACTTATGCCAAATTTGCCTAAATTGGTAGCTAGTGTTTCCTTGTTTCTGTCTATAACAATGTCTCAAAATGTCAATCCATGATCACTGTAGTTGAGCCCACACTATTCTTGCATGTATTATAGAAGAAGTTGCCGATGAAGAGTTTGGAAGAGCTGTCCATTATAGTGGAGGTGCTGGAAGAGGATCTTAAAACCAGGACGTCCTCTCGATGTCCAAGCAGCCGCTCATTGTGTGATCTCTGTCAAGATCAGGGAGACAAGTACTGGTGTGAAGATGCATGCACGCTTGCAGATGCGTTTCCCCCAACTCCAGGTGACTGTGCAGTCACTGAAGAACTCCCCATGCATTCTGCAGAACCCCATGATCCCTACCCATCCTCTTACAGAGAGGTCACTGCTCCCTTCTCTGGTCCTCAGTGGCGATGCAGTAGCTGTGAGTTAGCTTACTGTATTCACAGGGCTGAATCTGGAATCATCTACTCACCTACCAAAAGTGAGTACCAGGTGCCTTCTCCCCAAGAAACAAGCTATTTGAAACCCAAGATGGACAACTTGTGGCCTTCTTCGGAGAGTCCATCTTATCAGTGCTCGGTACAGGAGGAGTGGAACAACATGACATTCTTTTGCACCCAAATGGAACGAGACGAGAAGATACTGAAGAACATCTCTGACCAAGAGCTTTTTCTGTCAGATGAGCATGGCAGAACGTAAGTTACCAGTGTCATAAATGTGTGTTCCCAGAATCTCCTGTGTCATATGTTTGCTTACAGAGGTTTTCTTGATGGCAATATATTCATGATTTGTAATTACATAAAATTATTGGTATGTACACAGCTGCACCTTAATTGCAAATAAGGGAATGTTCTTGCACACACACACCCCTATGTCATATAGGCACATTATAATTTCAAATGAATTACGGATACATGACCGTCTTACACAGATTATACAATCACTTGTCGTTTACCCTCTGGGGTTTATTTCACACTGCAGCTGTGAAGTCAGTAAATAGAGACTTATTTCTTGGCTGACTCCCAGATCAAACAGTAAAGTCTTACTATAACAACAGAGTGATGAGAGAGGGAAGCCATTAGTTCATATCCAGTTCTGTGAGCAATTCCCCTGTGCAACACAAGGCATTGTGAACAACGGACATTGATCTGGCCCTTCTCAAACATCCTGCACCTCTGAAGACTTATTTACATTAGATAATATTTATATCTTTCTATAGAAAGATGCAGGATTGGTCTTTCTAAGAAAAACAGCTGAAATGTCTGTCTAGCATGGAGCTCTGATCTCTGTTGAGGGGGTGTATATCACCACGTTCTGATATTGTGTAGTGAAATAGACGATGCAAAAATAACCCTTATTAGTTTCATTCAACTGCTTTTTGATTCAATATGTGGCCACTTATTGTTTGTGTGCATTCTTCCCAGACTTCTGCACAGAGCTGTTGATGAGGGCAAACGAGCTCTAGTGTATGTAATCGCCAAAAGGATGGCACACCTAAAAAAACTGGACATCAAAGACACCGAAGGAAAGGTGAAGCTTTGTCCACCTCAGTCATATACATGGATCTCTCTCACATACTCGCACATGGTCGCAATAACTCTTACACTCACACACACACATCTCACTCGCACACAGAATATCTCTCATATGCACTTACGCATGTGCGCACACACTCACACACAAGGGCTCTTTAACTTCATATTGTTAATTAGAATTTTAATTAGGGTTCGACCCTGCACCCAGTTGTTGCCTGATATTTCAGTTAATGAAGCGAGACCAGAGATGGTTTGGATGTCTTTGTAATAACTCCTGCCTGCTCCTTTCTCTTTGCCTTGATAGAACACTGATGAATATTGCATGTTTGAAACTCCAGTTCTCTGACAGTCTTGACTGGAAAATCTCACTCCTTTGCCAAGCTCTAGGGTGTCTTTTCCAGGGAATGTCAGATATACTCAATACCCACCCACACCTCCACCCAGAGGGCACTCTTTCATGTTTGACCTCTTTCATATCGGACACTTGTTTTGAAGGTTTCTCCACAGTCCTCTTCACTCAATGATGCTTGACTTTTCGAGCTCGTTATTTTGAAATCTCCACTGCCACCACGATGGCGTTGCTGGAATAATCTGCGTTGCCACTGGAATGGCGTTATACGTGTGTTTTCTTGAAGGAGAAGAGGAATTCTATTTCATTTCCTGAATTCCTGCAGACTCTCCACTGCTGATGGGTTCTGTACTGACTTCCTCTCCTGACTTACGATGGTTTTCATCACCTTTCTCTCATGGACTGTTTTTTTTTTTTTTTTTTTTTTTTTTTTCCCTCCCCTTGACTTGATTTTTTTTTTCTCCACTCTGCAAATGTAAAATTTTATATTCGCTTTCCCCTCAAAGACCCGTTCACAACCCCGATCACATTCCATTACTGATCCGTTCTAGCGTTAAACCTTCCTGCTCTGCACTTCAAGTGTATCTAACTGGAATTCACTTTTACACTCATTACTGGATCACCTTACACCTCCTCATTGCATCCACATGTAACGCGTCTCCTGAACCACATACAGTAACCAGAACCATGCCTCCTACTGGTTACACCCTCTAACTTGCAGAGAGTTCTTCCACACCCCTGGCAGCGCCCCACCAAGATATCTGTTAGGACCACAAGCCATCTTCCTCATATCTATGGTTTTTCCTCAAATGCTTGCTAATCACCTCAATAATAAACTAATAACTGTTTCCGTCATCACCTTATACCCTGCATGGCAGTCTTAGAGTTGTTAGTTGTAACTGTTTCCATTAATTTCATGATTTTCTCCAAGGCTACCAGTCTGGGGGGTGGGGACAAAGCAGCATATCTTTTCATCTCTAATCCACCTTTTAGTTCTTAAGAAGCAGAGTTTCGTTAGTTCTCTGAATCCTACACCTTGTAGCAGTTCTGCATATCCTGGACTCGTTCTGTGAATGCCGTGGTTACCAGGCTCTGACTGAAGTCTTCAGCCAACAGATCAAACACTTTTTTCTCTTCTGCATCTTCCCTCAGATCAGTAAACAGGTGGTCTATCCTCACAAATGACAGCTTTCAAAGAAGCTGGATGCCAATTAATCAAAATATCTTTAATTGTAACTTATATAAATAAGTTACCCTGCCTTTTCATTCAGAGAAAATGAAGCTATTCAGTGAGTTGTCTTATCACAACTCCTCTCTAGCATCTCATCTTGGTAATGGTGATTGTTCTGGGGGCTGATGGTGGACAGGCGGGCCCAGGGCCAGTCCTGGAGCCGCTCTCATTTACCATATGTATGCCTTTAATGCTAGTGCCAGGCCTTGTGGAATGGCTTTGGTCCACACTTATGTTTGCAGACCCCTCTCCACCTCGCTGCTCAGAGGAATCAGCACCATGTGGTGGCAGATCTACTCTCCCTTGGTGCAAACATCAATGAAAGGGACCAAAATGGAAAGACCTGCGTCCACCTCAGCGCCGAGTACGGCTATGTCAGGGTCCTGGAGGTAACAACTCCCTCGTAGTTCATGTGCAGGGATTCAACATACATCTTCCAGTGTCTTGCCTCTGTGCTTTCATTTAACCTCAAGTGAATTACATCACTGAACACTGTATTTCTCTTAACAGGTGATGAAAAGCTATATGATAAATGGAACATATATAGATTTGGAGGCCAGAGATGTAAATGGTATGTTCTACTGGTTTTCATTATATATTCAGAAATGCACCCATATACCAGAAGAAGAACAGAAAGGTATTTAATGAAGCTTATTAGACACTCGCATACAGTATACATACTCACATACTGCTCGCATACAGTATACATACTCACATACTGCTCGCATACAGTATACATACACACACACTGCTCGCATACAGTATACATACTCACATACTGCTCGCATACAGTATACATACTCACACACTGCTCGCATACAGTATACATACTCACATACTGCTCGCATACAGTATACATACTCACACACTGCTCACATACAGTATACATACACAAATACAGTATACATACTCACACACTGCTCGCATACAGTATACATACTCACACACTGCTCGCATACAGTATACATACACACACTGCTCGCATACAGTATACATACTCACACTGCTCGCATACAGTATACATACTCACACACTGCTCGCATACAGTATACATACACACATACTGCTCGCATACAGTATACATACACACACATACTGCTCGCATACAGTATACATACTCACACACTGCTCGCATACAGTATACATACACACACACTGCTCGCATACAGTATACATACTCACATACTGCTCGCATACAGTATACATACACACACACTGCTCGCATACAGTATACATACACACACACTGCTCACATACAGTATACATACTCACATATTGTTCACATACAGTATACATACTCGCATACTGTCCACATACAGTATACATACTCACATACAGTATGTACACACACTGTATACAGTACACACACTGCTCAAATACCGTATACATACAGTGTCCACACACATACCGTATACATACACACATACAGTATACATACACACATACTGCTCACATATCGTATACTTCAGACATGCAACCTATAAACTGGATCAACGCTTACATATTACTGCACAGTATATTGCGCAGTAGTATATTGCAGTAGTATATTGTTCAGTAGTATATTGCAATTGTTCTGTAAATATCTTTTCAGAAGAAGCTGGTTGTCGTATCCATTATAATCAGCATCACATTAGAATCTCGTTTCTGCTACAAACGACTGTCGTGCTCAGCATGTTGCTCCTTAATTGACTATCTCCTTAACACATGGCCGTGTAACGTCTAATACCAGTTATGGCTGCACTCATGTTTTTATTTTGTTCTGGAAAAATCCTAACTTGTGGACTGTGCGTGTGCGTGCATGCGCGCTTGTGCGTGTCTGTATATGCATTTGTGTATGCGCTCGTGTGTGTGTGTGTGTATTGGCCCGGACAGGCCTCACATCTCTGCAGCAGGCGTCAGTAGCTCTGAAGAGCACACTCCGGGAGCTGGAAAAAAGCACCACTGCTAGCCAGGCCCGGCTGAATTCCTTACGCAAGGACCAGATGATGGAAACCTTGGAGTGCCTCCTCCAGATGGAATGCAACCCACACCTGGTTAGTGTAATCACTGCACAGCCCAGAGAGAGGCACCAGGTCAGGGAATTACTGCACAAAAAAGCCCTGCACTCACATGGTTCAAGTGAAAAATGTTTTTATTTGATTAAAAGATCCAGCACACCATAAAGCAGGACTTCCACAGCAGTACCTTTTCTTAGTCATATTAAAACGAGGTAGGTGTTTTCTGCTGGAGAAAGTATGATTGACATCAAACGTGAGTGATGTTTGTATGGTGAACTGTGCATAGTGCACAAAGAATGCTCAGGTACACACCAAGCAGAATTTGCCAGAGCATGTGAGTGTACTGTGTACAATGCAACTTGACTAAATACACAATGTTATTATAGGATATTTAGCTGTATTTTTACACATTAATTGATTTTAATAATGTATTTTTCTTGTTCTCCAGGTCATTTAGAAGTAGTTTGTCCAGTCACACAACTTCTAAGATGAGTTATGCCTGCCAAACAAGGCAGCACTGGGAACTGACGGTAAAATGTTTTTGAGTTAATACAGGTTTTAACCTGCCACAAAATAAACATTTGCATGTAGAAATGCATTTAAAATGACTTTGCATTTGCATGCAGAGAGACATTTTCTATATCCATTTTTGTGGCATAGTAAAAACTATGTATTATGCAATCAGAGGTTTTGTGAACTGTTGGCACCGCGGGGGAAGGAGGGAACCACGCCTGTCACTGGAACACAACAACATGATTGTCCATCAGCTGTTTTCTGTGAAACTTCCAACGTTTGTTACGTTAAAGTAGCAACATTATAAAATGTGGTGTGACCTACAAGCTGGTCTATCACATTAATGTGGGGGTTCTTCCACGTTTGAGAAAAAGGGGGGAAAAAAATCACAAGAGTCATGAGTGTCTTCTGTCCACCTACAAATGTTAATGAGACTATGACAATTGTACACTGCTCTATGCATTGGCCTGCTAAAACCACACACGGTTGCTCACTGTTTAACAGTATTAAACCAATACAAAAAGCATTAACAATAACAGATCACTCTTCAAACTGACATGATTTGGAAGATGAACATATAAGACATGTAGGGCAAGCGATTAAACAGTTTTGAGCAACAGAAATTTAAGAAACATTGTTTAGTTATTTAGAAAAAATTGAGGTATGTTTTGGAAAAAAAGTTGTTTTGCTTTATCAAATCTCTGAGTAAAGTGTATAGCGGGAAGTGGTAAATTTTAGTTTAACAATTTTTTTTTGTTGTTGTTCTTGTTGTTGTTTACTTCACATGTCAAAAACCCAAATTAATTTGCATACAAATGGTGAATTGCACGGATATGTGGTGAACTGGGAGAATCTGAAATGAACTGGAGGTGTTGGACTGAAGTCCTCACAAGGTGATGAATGCGTCCCAGATCCAAGGCTGAAAAACCTTCTTTTTTTTTTTATTGTTGTTTTGTCCAGTGGAACAATAGTTAAACTCATTTTAATGGGTTTAATTTAATTTTATGTCTCAATGCATAAACATTTATAAAACATTTTTATTGAAATGCATTTGCTTCACAAATCTGACATATAAAAATAGATTAAATATATAAGGTAAAAAAATAGATATATGATATAAAGATATCTGATATATAAGGGATATAACTATAGGGCAAATGGTACAGCAAACCAATGAACCAGACATCAATTGAAGGTACATGAAATGCTTAATTCATGAAAGAAATAATAGCAGACATAATTTGATAGTATATTGAGATTATAGTTTAATAAATGTTCTCATTGTCTTTTATATAATTGAAATGCACCGTACATATAATGATGTAACATTTGGATCTGGGTAAAACGGCATGTTATGCTGATCAGTTGTTATGAAAATATTTGTATTAATGTAATGCAGATTTTAGATCTTGGGTCTAATCTGTATGACCTTTTTAAAAAATCATATCTTCTCAACAACAAACAACGTGCTACAGTATATAAAAGCTTTTTGTTGTGTTTTGTTTTGTTTTGCAGACTAATATAATAATGGCGGTTGTGTATTCATCCTTGTTTTGAGCGGTTTTCGTTTTAGCTGGGGTCGGGCAGTTTTAGTAGAACTTGACTCTCTTCACAGATGGTGTTTGCATCTTTATGCATGTTTTGCTTTGAAAAAGAAAGAAAAATAAACAGCCACGCTCATCGCATTTGTATTATTTCTGTCTCATCGCGTATACAACACTGTATAACGTATTCAGTTTTTGTAACAAACCGCAATGATTTCGCCTTATGAGCTCTGCAGAGACATACATACACACGCACGAAATATCACAGAGTTTTACCATGAAGGTACTCTGCAGGTGTGAACCTCTGACGCCACGAACTGCCCGGGGGCGAGCAAATGTAGCGAGTACGCCCGCAGCGACCCACGAGAGCTCTCACGCACGCCGCAGAGCGCTCTCGAGCCGTGTGGCTTTGAAAGCTCAGCGGACTCCTCTTGCACCGCCACAAAGCGGTTAGGTGAGATTCCAGAAACATCTATAAAATGAAGGGAACATGTATATTCTCTTCTCCAGAGCTCCTTAGCAGTTCATATTTGGTACACAGTTTGACTCATAATGGCAGGATATGGCTTAATGAACCGGCTCGGTGATGGTGATGGTGTCGCCTCTGTGATTCACGGAGGCCCAACCTTAAAACTCAACTGTCGCGTTTGAAAGACACGTTGAAGGTCCGTTACCTCGTCCCCTCGTGATCCAGGCCGTTTACAGCACGCCTGTGCTTGTCTACTATTGTGAACCGTCCGTTCAAGGTTAAATCCGAAATATTTGTCAAGCTACTACTAAGTGGAGAGCGCCACCCAGCTGACGCGCACTGAGGATGTTTGAGTACTCAGATTCCTCACACTTCAACAGTATTACTCGTAAGACACTAAAGTACTAGACCGTAAATGTCTCTGAAGGTCACAGCAGTAGAACATATATGTCAGGCTTTAAAAATTCTAATCAATAATCTTTTCTAATAAATAGCTAAATTCAGGAAAAAATATATCTAAATCTTTCAGACAGCATATCAATCATAATTATTATCAAGTTAATGATCTGTGTACGTATTACATTTTCTATGTTTGCTGTAATTTTCTGTTTTTTAGGTTTTGCATAAACTACTCACTTTAAGCGCTCTGACTTGCTCTAACCAAATTCTTCTGTTGTGTGGGACCCTTAGTTAATGCCAGGATTTCATGACTTCATGCGTCTAACACATTCGTTTTTCAGAGAAAAAGATTTTATAGATGCCGAAACACTTTCTCAAAACAAATGGCATTTTTTATATGTATAAAGTGTGATGAAATATCATTTACTCTTATTACTTACATGTGTGGCATAAATGCCTGTATTTATAAATGCCTGTATTTATATAAATATTTATATCATATATATTTATACTGAGATATGGAATTTCTATCTTTAATGATTTACTGCAGATTGTTTACACTTGGTGTCAGAGTTTTTGGCCGAACTCATCTTGATTCACAATTCTTCCTATTCCGTTATGATAAATTATTATTATTATTATTATTATTGTTAATTATTATTATTATTATTATTATTAATAATAATAATAACCTATATTTATATAACACTTTTCATTTTGAGTCCAATCTTCAAGTGTTTTCCACAGAAAGGATTAAGCAATGTTTATATAAGTACATTAATGAAATAACAAAAAGATTAATGAACTACCAATAAAACAGGCTGAATTTTTAAACCAGCTATAATCCCAGCCAGTGAACCTCCTTTAAACTTACCTTTCCCAGTATTGTGTGAGACACTAGTGCAGTTGAGGAGCTTTGTAAGAAAAGCAACATCCACCAATGGAGTTGCAGCGAAATCTCAGGTTGGACTGTAGTCCATCCTCAGCCGAGCACAGCGGTGGCTCTCAACTGTAAGGATCCAGACGATTAGTCGCACGCGGTGTTGGAACAAAACCACGTGGAACTTAATAGCAAGCTAATACAAACAGTGTAAAACTGGTTTAGTGTGCACCCAGTGTCTGGTCCTGGTGTGGCATGTCTAGGTTGCCAAGTTCTGATCTGGATGAAATACATTTAAACAGACAAAAGAGTAGACAGCAGGATAGCAGGTTAGAATAGGTCTTAATTAGAACATGTTTTTTAATAACATTAATTAAATCCTCTCCTCTAGTAGTAGTTTGACAGTCGAATAGTTAGAGAGTAGTAGAGACTTTATAAATGAGGTTATGAAAAGTTTGCTGTGTGCCTTTCCTGGTTATACATACAAAAAAAAAAGAAGTAAATTCTAATTTCTGTAAAGGGAAAGAGAAAACACTTAATCCGATTCCTTTAAGAAATGGCATAGCAACCAAATATAATAAAAATGTTCCAATTAGCATATTATGGGAGTTTTATAATCAACATTATTTCAGTTCTTTGTTTTACACCTACACTAGAATTCTCAATGTTTTTCTAGAATTTGTTGTTGCCTAGGTGAGATGAGAAAAGGTTGCTGTGACATTAAAACTTCAGCCAAAAAAGGCTCATTTGCGAACCTTTCTGAGCATGCGTCAACATTCATAAACATCCTTTTCCTTAACTTTACAAAAACACCAGAGCTTAATTTGGTTTGAATTTATTGTTTTGTTTTGATTCTGATGCACATACAACTTATGACATAGAGGCTTTCCTGCAGAAACAACTGCACATCCCCTCATTTTGCATGATCAATGATATCTGTGATGCATGGCTTATTTAACTCGCAGGCCTAATGCGTACCTGGATACTTAAACATGTGAATAACATTAGGCCTACAGTCTCTTAAGTTCTTCAGCAAAGGACAGTGATTGTTTGCCGCAAACCTGCACGAGAAAGCAAACGATACCTTATAGTGATTCATTAATGCAATTCTATGCTGTAGAACTTAAGCAAATAGTTTTGGTGCGTGATGTTATTAGGTGAAATGACAATAAAATAACTGAAAGCAGAAAGGAACTCTACTCGCTAGCATAATGCACAAAGCAGTCATATAACGGGTCATGCAGTAAATCGTAACCCAACATGCTTTTCTGTATCTTGGACGCATGCATTCAGTACCTGAGCCATTGAAATCACCAAGAAATCTACTATCTTGCTCATGTGCTTTAAACCACAGTACATTGGTTAATAATGTACAGTATTTTAAATGTCACTGGAAAAAAGTTTTTAAAAACTTAACCTGCATAATACATTATTACGGAAGCTATTTCACAATAAAAAAAACAATTTACAAGACCTAAGAAGGTAATATGAAATAAAATGTAAAAATAAAAGGAGACAATAAAAATAAGCAAATGAAAAATGATTTATCACTTAAGATTACAGTGCTCTTCATAATTATAACATACAAAATTAACAATTACTTGGTACATTCTTAAAAGTCTTTACTAAGCAAAACCATGACCAACCCCCCCACCCCCAACTGATAACACAATAAATACACGTCTGCGCTAGTATATGTAGAATAACTGTTGGTTTTTAGTATTGATATAAACAATTTAATCCGCACAGAGTATTTTAATATAAAGTGTAAAAGTCCCCGGAATCATGATGGTTTCTATAATGCATAATCTCTTTAATACTGTTAGTAGGATACTAAGTGTTGTCAGCTCATGGCTATTATCACAGTGCTCCAAGGCATTTTACGTTCCTTATTACACCATATGGCCTGCACGTGTAGTAATTTAGCAAAACATCACTAAATTCATGAGTGCTTTTCAGAGCTCCACCAAGTACGTGGAACATCAGACGCCCACTGCCAGAACCTGTTGGAGTCCTTGGAGAAAGAGCTGATCTTTGTAATGCTGGTGGTGAAAACAGGTCTAGGCACTGGAATCCTCTTTCAAGCGCTGACTTCGAGCCTTATAGACTTCAATTAGAAGGTCTTTGACGTACTGTATCTCTCTCTCTACGGATTCTGCTTTGTCTCGCAGCTCTCTATTTCGTCCCTCCAAGCTATGAAGCTCCTCCTCCAAGCAGTCCTGCTCCGCCCTCTTACGCTGACGATACCTGTTGTTATTATGATAACAAAGGTCATATAAGTCAGCATCATTTTGTTCTTTGGTATGTGTGAGGACAGAATCCAAACGATATTCATCATGAGGCACCAAAGATTGCATGGATCTTCATGTACTAAAAAACACTGACTGAGCAAAAGTGCATTCAACCTCACCTACAGGTCACTGTCAAGAGTTCTTTACTGATTTATTTAACATTTAAACAGTACGCGCACTGACAATGCTGGTTCAAGGGCACACTTTAAGAATAGCAAGACTTATCAGCTGCACTCTTCACCAACACTGCTCAGTTCAGGAATAGTTGTGTAGCCTAAACAGAAACTTGGAGAGCAAGGTCTCATTGTATGCTTGAAATATTTCATTATTTTTCTCTAGTTTGACTAGTGTAACATTTATTCCATTTCATAAGTGTGGCATCTAACAATAACATGTCTACAGTACCTGTAAGCAGCAGTCTTGTTCTGATCTCTTTTCTTCTGTTTACGCTCTCCGTGGTTTCTTTCCAGGGAACCTACTTTCACATCCGGCTTAAACACACATGGGCTTTCTCTTGGCCTTGGCATTGGTTTTTGTGTTGGAAACTCCAAAGAAGATCCAACACTGTCTCCAGACAGACATTCAAGGCTTTGATCTACAAGGCAATCATGGTGTGAATAACCACTGTTCTGGGACTCAACAGCCCCAATTCTGATTGACTGATCTCCCTCATTCATAAAGCCATTATATGGTTCTAGATTGGCAGTGATCTCGTTAAAGTAACACTCGGCAACGTCTGTGTGTTTAAATGCTGGACTGCTTCCGTTTTCACTGCAGTGCAGCACTGACATCGCAACACCTTCATGACCATGACCGGCCATCTTCATTCCATGAACCTCACCTGCTCTCCTGTGGTACGTATCTAGAGATGCACCTGCATCGAAACTTTTCATCATCTCTGCTCTGTAAAAAACGTCTTCGGTCAAACAGCTTTTCTCTTCTTCCTTTAACAGTATGGCACATTCGCGAACCTTCTTTCCACTAGTATGGTGCTTCCCAAAAAATTTGTCGACAGAGCACTGGTCAAAAGCCATCTCTGTGTACCCCGAATGAGTCCCTTTGAAAGTCCACGTTTCTTTCTCGAAGACCTCTACGTCTTTGCATCCATTGGGCGCTATCCTTTGGCTACTGGAGTGGGTCCGCACGTAGCTGTAAGGGGAAGGTCTAGGCATTTTTGTTCTGCCAACAGAGCTGCCACAGAAGCCTCTCAGGTCGAGTTCCCCTGTTGCCAGGGTAACAAGTCTGGGGTTGGTTTCAGATTGGTTTACACCGTACGAAGTACAGGGTAACTGGTAGTACGACTGGGCGGCCATAGCTTGTAAGCCTTTGTCACATTTTTGCCATTTCTCTGCTTTCATTGGTGTGGATTCGAATAAGTAGTAATCCTCGAGTTGGGCAAGTTCCTCTTTCAGGAGAGAGGTCATTACCTCCAAGTCAGAGGGCACGCGGACATCATGCTCCAAGGGTGAAGGCGGTATCGATGAACCAGGAGATGATTCAGTTGATGCTGAATGTGAGTAGGTGGTAAAATTTTCTGTTATCCAATCTGTTAGAAAAAAGTGCATTAAGTAATCTGCATCCATCTCTGACACATGTATTCACCAGTTTAATTGGGACATCTGAACAGGATGAATGGTAAGTACATCAGCCTTTTAGAAGAGCATTCATTAATAAAGATAAACAAGACATACATTATAAAAAAGCAAGTTGTTTTACTTACTGTACGCCATTAACACGTATACTGCAGTGCGGTTTTCACCGACAATCGGGTAAAATAAAAAAATCACCCCGCTGCTTACCAATTATGTGCTGTGTGTGTGTTAACTCCTCCCCTCGTCTCCAGGATTGGCCATCGTTAGCCAGTAGGAAACAGGGAATTCTGAGGTGGACTGTGCAAACAAGGTGAATTTTCCAGAGAAGGATCTATACCACCACAATCTTCTCCGATTTGGTTAAAACACTGAATTTCAAGCAGTTTGTCAGAATTCGAGAGATGCATCACACAGCACAATGATGAGAAAAGATGAAACCTGCAGGAGACAAACAAGGTAAAACACCCCAGATGTGTTAGTCAAACCTCTGAACTAGATCATGCACTCCAAAAACCAACTTAATGCAGCATTCTCTCCAAATGACCTGAGCAAGACACTTCTCTGCTGGTGTATGCTGGCATTCAGTTTCATTACTTCCTGAGTTTGTAGCCTTTGTGTATATAAATACTCTCCAAGGAGTATTAGAAAAGACAACATTAGTGAATAGTAACCAGCAGTAAGCAAGTCCAGTTTTAGTTATAGGAACGCTACATAGATAGGTTTACTCTCCTCTGATATTCACTATATTCACTGTCTCAATAAAAAATGCAAGTCTTGTTAAATACTGTGGATCAGAGTTTAATCTTAAACCATCACATGGTTTCCTTATTGTTGGGGTTCAGTGTGTGCAAGTCCAGTAGGCTACTCCTCATTCATTCAATCATCCTCTTCATCTGTTCAGCATCTGTGCCAAAAATTAATCTGAAGCCATTCACGTGGTAACTGAAGCTAGGTGCCAACAGAATAAATAAGGATATAAACAGAATATAAAAAATAGCCCTTGGATAAAAACTTAAATCATAGCGGAAACTGGCAAAGGACCTGTTAATAAATAGGTCTCTGTCAGATTTAAGAGCTGTTTTCAATGACTGAGGGACTTAAGGAATCATAATGAAGGTTTTAAGGATATGGACTAAACTAACTGCCAACTTCAAAGTTTTACGACAGAGCAATAACATATCAGTCATTTCATAGGAAAACACTAGCCAGGCAGGTAGTTTCTGTCGTTTTCTTTTCTCCAAGATTCATACAGCACATTAACATAAAAAGATAATGTGTTTAAACAGGGCGTTCCTGTAATAACAGTCTACCGAATAAAAGTTGACACTTACTCCATTCTGATGAACTGACTGTAGTCTGAAGTGCGTTGCCAACGCAGAAAACTCCAAGTAAAGGATTAATTCAGATTAGTAGAGCATTGCGTCGGTCTCTTTCTTGGGGAAGCATTTGATGTCGGAGATGATCGGTTCCACAATAAAACGTTTACAAAACTTTTGGTCATCGAGGAGAACGCCTCTTCAAACACCAGCCTTGCCACGCTAATTCAAATCAATCCGCTGTGTCGTCCCTATTGCTTCGAGCGGTCGCAAATGTCTTACTATCGTATCTCCTTTGGCTCATAAAAATCGATAATCATTAATAACATTTTTACGGTTTTTATATCTTAACATGTAAGAGCTAAATAAAAAAGTTTAGCTGGTGTTTTATTTTTATGCTTATGCAAATAAATATAAAATTGAGTCGCAACGGTGAATTATACTGCCGTGATAATGTCCGAGAAATAACACGAACCTCGCAAATACACGAGCCGCTTTGAAAGGACTAGTTAATCACAAGCAACGAGGAAGGACACTATTTTTACATTTTGGAGCTGTAACTCTCGTTGCAACCCTGTTGCATCAGATCTACTGGAGTCTTGCCCATGGTGAAACTTTGTTGCCACACAAGTCCACAGTCGGCTGCAGACTGGGCTTTGGTGTTAATAAGTTTTGCTCCCCTGCAAAAATCCTCTATTTGATTGGAAACATAAAATCATTAAAAATGTAGGTTTTATTTGGAAAACATGTACGCGTTCAAAAAAGTCGGAGCTTTGTTGTTTACTCCGTTATATATGATTCCTGCCATAACTGTTTGGCTGTAGAAGAATATGCCTAGAGACAGGCTACTTAAATGTATCCACAACAGATTACGTCTTTTTAATTTGTCAGCCCTTTGTGGATTTCTGAAATGGCAATATTTATTTACGTATACATAATTAGTGGTGGCACAATAGCTTCACGTTACCCCGCTCGCAGTTTCTGTGCTTTCTTCCCAAATACTCTGATCGAAACGTGATTTGCCAGCTGCTGAACACGTCACCGACGTCAAATTTTCCTGATTGTTGGCAGGGGATTTTAAATCCCGTTGTATCTAAATTAATTTGTTCATTAATTTATTAAAGGATCATATTGTGTGTCACAAAATTCAAGGTTAGGATTATACCTAAATGTTAATCACCCATTTTGAATGCTTTAAACAATTCTCATTAAACATGGACATTAAACATTTCTCATATTTTACTTAAATTTCCTGTAAGTTCTACACAGCTTCCCACTCCGAACAGAAAAAAATAGAATAACCCTGAACAGTAATTGCCTTACATGTTAGTTAATAAATACAACATCCATAAGGTCAGATACACCATGTATCTTATAGATGAAGGCTGTACAATGTGGAGATATTGTTTCACAATTCATATTTACATATCAGACGTGATTATAAAGTAGCTTTTAATTCATCCATCCTTTAAAAAAAGGCAGTACAAAACAAATAGTAGCACATTTACAGCTGGTGTTGAACCACCAGATTGGTAATTTTAACAAATCACACAGTTCGCATCCTGAATTTGGAATTCAAGCACTACTTATTGCAATAGAATACGTGTTGTAGTATAAACAGTAGTAGTTTGCTGGAGGTGCTCTGTGATATCAAGCAGGACACCACTGGTTTGCTGGTACATTGATAAAGGTTACACCATAATTTCATCACCAGCTCCCAAAGTATTCTGCTGCCATTAATGTTTTATATGCAACTCAGGGTAACATTACACATGCACGTGTGGGTTGGGAGACTCCTCTGTTGCTAAGGTGGCAAATTATCTTTAATGGGTTATATACAATTAACAACACCTTTTTTCCTATAAATGTATTAAATGAGAGAATACATCAAGATGATTGGTATTGTAATGGGAACAGTGAGGTGGAATCAAGCATGAAACCATATACAAGACTGCTTTGGTTTTTGGTTTCACAAGTAAATTTCAAACTGTAAATAATAGCTATTTCTAATTGATGGAATAGGTCATGTAGTAAGCAGACCTTCCGTTATGCCCCTGTGTGGCTCTAAAGGTGGGCTATCAGCAGACTCTGAAAACCTGCACTGAGAACAAGGGAGATTGGTCAATAACTGTACAGCCTTGAGTGCACAGCTCCATATACCGCCAAAAACAAAGAAAGAAAAAAGTTCTTCTGGCAAAATAGCCGTAACTTACTGTGTGACTATCAGCGTCTGGAGATATTCATATTCAGTTTGGTGGAACATTGCAGAACTATTACTCCTACACTTAATAGTGCCGTTTTAGTAATCCTCTAGTGATGCAATCTGAGGGTGTCCACTGGAAGGAGCCATTTTTCAGACAATTTAAGATTTTTTTCATTTAGGAAAAAAAATCCTGTGTGTGTGTATATATGTAATCCAATTGTATATCTGCATCTCAGAGTTCATGCCAACATGTAATAATTATAATGCATTAAGCACTTAACAGAATTGATCAATTTGCTGTTTAATGTTATGTGCCAATATGTGGGATTTCTCTGGAGTCTGTGGTCCTGGGTTGGGAACTCTCCCATTCCGCTCAGTGCGAAGGATTTTACTGGGGTTTTGTGTGGATTTAGAGGTTTTTCTTTGGATCAATTTCCTGCTGGAAGATCAAATCTGTCTGGCACAGGCTGATTTTGATTTAAAATCTCTGTGAGTCCATGATGCCATGTAACCAAACCATATTTCCATGTAATCTGAGCATACAACTCTGTTCCAGCCGAAGTTCCAGTGATGATTAGCAAGCAGCAGGCACTTATGATTGTGGTTATGTTTGTGGTTATGCTTGTAGTTATGTTTGTGGTTATGTTTGTGGTGTGTCCCTAAAACCCCAGTGAAACAAGAGGTTATGCCTGGTCATGTAAGAGTTGCTAAATAACTCAGATGTGTTAAAAAAAAAAAAAAATCAATTTTAAGATAGGCTAATTAGACTTTCAAAAGAATTTATTATACATGATTTTTGGGGAAAATGTGTTTTTTATTTTTGAAGTCTTTTTTACCTGACAAATTTCCCTCATGTTTTCCAGCTCAGATCTAATTGATAAAAAAAAAATTTTTTAAAGCCTTTTATGGTCTTTTTGTAAAGGCCATAATAATTCTTGACAGTACAGGAGGCCTGCTGCTTCTCCCTTGTTAAAGCCTTTATTAAATCATAGGAAACATCTTGGTGTGTGTAGTGTTTTATTTGTGTTCCTCTGTGGCAAGATTTAATCTCAAAATAACAGAGAGTTCACTCTGCTCCTGTTTTTTCTCTACATTTGTGTGTGTGTGTGTGTGTGTGTGTGTTTGTAATATATTAAAAAATTACAGTTAATGGTAACCATAAATTTAATGAAGCTTCAAAATTTAATGTAGCTTCAAAATTGCAGCTAGTTATGTTAAAAGTGAATATGGCTGTTAATTCTGAACTATCCTCTCTTATCTTCATTGATCATGATCTCTCAGGGATGCTCTCCCACCTTCAAATGGCCAATTCTCTCTCCTTGCCTCCTCAGTGAATAGCAATGTGTAGTGTGCTCTTGGGTTGCATCACACCAGTGGGTTCTGGATGTAGTAGTAAAGTATATGTGTTATTTGTTACACACTATTTGCAATGTGCTTTTTTGTCTCTGGGAAAGCTTTTCAGATGCAGTTTGTCATAGAGTATATTTTTGATTACACGCATTCAAATTAAATAAAATATTTACTTTTACAAAATAAAAATATTAAATAAACAATATTTCCAACAATGTATCAGAATAACTTGTTCTTCAATACCTTGATCAAGTTAGTACAGATTTTATTTCTGATCCTATTGAAACCACATGTGCATATCACATGACTGTGTAAAGTCAACGTTCGGAGTTTATTGCAATGATGGAGAACAGAAGCAACGTATCTCACAATCCTCTTCAAAGGTGCCTGTGAAGTAGGAGTTCACATATGGCATGAGCAAGACACTCCTAACAGCACATAAACAAAGAGCAAGATGACGCCCACTGCTTCAAGTTCAGACGCTTTCAGACTACACAGAGCAAAGCATGAAGCCCAAGAGTGCTGATCAGATCCTGGATTAACACTGCGCTTCACACAGATGCTGCTGCATTACTGAAAACTCCAGGAGTACTGATCAGCTCCTGGATTAACAATACGCCTCATACAGATGCCGCTGCGCTGCTGAAGACTCCAGGAGTGCTGATCAGATCCTGGATTAACACTGCGCTTCACACAGATGCTGCTGTATTACTGAAAACTCCAGGAGTACTGATCAGCTCCTGGATTAACAATACGCCTCATACAGATGCCGCTGCGCTGCTGAAGACTCCAGGAGTGATGATCAGATCCTGGATTAACAGTGTGCTTCACAGGGCAGTGGTAGCTCAGTGGGTAAGATACTTGACTTGCAGTCAGAAGGTTGCCAGTTTAAGCCCCACTGCTGCTATGGAAGACTCCCTCTCTTCCTGCATTTATGTTCCCCAAAATGTCAGATGCAGCAAAGCTTGCTGAGCAGAATGTATGGAGCAAAGAACGAACAAAAATATAAACAACAGTTTGAGAAGGAAAGATCATCAGGGTGTGACCCTGAGACTCTGGAAGAGAGGGCCATTCATCTGGATTTAAGACAAAAACTAAAAACCATACATACACTGAGTCCACTGGCATACACATATATATAGAGAGAGAGAGAGAGAAGAAGGAGAGAGACAGGTTGTCAGAATTCCTCATGTATTACAGCTGGAGTTGTCTACTATGTTTCATGCAGTAGAAGTAAACAGCTTCACAAAGAGAAAGTCCACCATTTTGTGGAACACCTTGGGATCATCAGTTTAATGTCAATGGCCATTGCATTAATATATACATACATACAAGACATGTATATATAGTCATGATGTATGTTGGTATGCACAGTGTTTATTGGTCCCCCTCTATTAAGATCGGAAAGTTTTACATGAGTACCATTCTCATGTTTGGGAAATAAGGAGCTAAATACTCTGAAAACTATGGAGATGATTGTGCATGTCTGGGAAATACCCCCCCCCCCCCCCATCTGCTTTTCCCTAATTATCAACAGCTCAGCTGTCCACACGATCTGCCAGAAGCTGCTAAGATGACACCAGTGTCATGCTGAAGAAGGCAGTGCAGGGGAATCGTGTTCCGATCAGGAGACGGGAACAGGGTGTCAGTGATTCCCATTCCTCTGAAGTGTCATGTTGTGATGGGACCAGTGGCACAACTGCTGTGCTTGGCACACAATTATTGTAATTGGGCACATGTGGTTGACACCTATGGACATCTTTTACCAGCACTCCCTTAATTATGAGCAGGCTGTATGGAGTACCAAAACCACATTGATGAACTGAGCTTTGTTTGTTTGTGAAGGTGTCATCTAGATGAGATTCGTTTATTTTATGAATGAATTGTGTGAGATGAAGGTGTGTCAGGGCTGTGGAACAGCTGCCTGGTGTCACCCTGCTGCTGCTGGTGCTGGTGGTGGAGGTGGTGATGGCGGTGGTGGTGGTGATGTTGGTGGTGGTGATGGAGGTGGTGGTGATGGAGGTGATGGTGGTGACACTGGTGCTGGTGGTGATGGAGGTAGTGGTGGTGGTGATGGAGGTGGTGGCGATGGTGGTGGTGGTGGTGATGGAGGTGGTGGTGATGGTGGTGGTGGTGATGCTGGTGCTGGTGGTGGTGGAGGTGCTGGTGGTGACACTGGTGCTGGTTGTGATGGAGGTGTTGGTGGTGGAGGTGGTGGAGGTGCTGGTGGTGCTGGTGGTGGAGGTGGTCATGGAGGTGGTGGTGGTGGTGATGGGGGTGGTGGAGGTGCTGGTGGTGACACTGCACGGTGATGGTGGTGGTGGAGGTGACACTGGTGCTGGTGATGATGGAGGTGGTGATGGTGGTGATGGAGGTGATGGTGGTGGAGGTGGTGATGGAGGTGGTGATAGTGATGGAGGTGGTGATGGTGGTGGTGGAGGTGACACTGGTGCTCCAGCACAGGAAGCCCATGCTGCCGCTGTTGTTGGTGCTGGAGCTGTGCGAGGGAGGCGTCAGGCTGAGCGGATCGTGTCGCTGAGCCTGCTGCAGGATTGAGCCCACGGCTTCGCTGCAGGCAGCTCCACCTCCCTCCACACAAAAACACTGCTGTCACTACTCATAAGTAACGATTCTCTCTGCCATAAGTCTGGTTGAATACAGCCAGCCTGGGTTTCTGCCTCTAAATAGAAATGGTTTTAATCTTTAATTCATAGAAAAGCAGTAAAGAAAGTGTGGGTTGTGTTACACTCTTCCATTAACACATTCATTAGCTACTGTAGTTCGTCTGACTGAGGTACACTAACAGGCACATTGATGGCACATAGCTTATTTAACTCATTTCTTTTAACATTATGTGATGTCAGCAGCTGCCAAGGACAGTTTTTCATACAGATAACTTGACAAGAAATCTGATTCTGATTCTGAAAAAGCTTTATTTATATGACATTCAGTACAATATAATTCAAACAATGAAACAAATACCAAGTAAAGATCACAAAAGTAAACATATAATGAGCATCTGGGATCAAACAGCAAAGGTGCATTCAACACAGTGTAACTCAAGAAAGCGAGAATGGCAACGCAAGTAAAGTGCATCAGCTAAATCATCTTTTTAAAACAAGGGACAGAGATCTAATTACAGCATATGTTTTTGTAAGTTTGATCTGGAGGAGGAAAAGGGTGAAGCTTAGTAAAATACTCTGAGGTAAGGCCATGAAGTTGTCCTGAAACAGGTGTCCAGTATAGGAGAGGATGGAACTGATGTGATCTGAGCAGTGTGGCTGAAGAAGTGGAGGTTTGGAGGTGTTGAGCCTAGTAGAAAGGGCATCACTGTAGTCATGGCAGCATACATGAGGTCATGTAAGGAAGTCTATGTACCTGTCATTTATGAGGACATGGAGCGAGCTCTATGCATCTGTCATACTGCATACAGGACAGAGAGATGCATTATTCTAGTGGTAAAAAAAACTTGACCCAGGTTTGAATGGTGAATAATGTGTCAAAAGTAACAATGCCACAAATGTTTAGAGAGGTATTCGACAAGAACTTCCTTGATCTCAGTATTCAATAATGATCAGTGAGAGAGGTTTGGAAATAGTTAACAGGGCCTTTGGAACTGGAGTTCATCTAGTCCTTTGTGTCATACATACAGGCCACTAATGAGGCGGGTGGTGAGAGTTGATGTAAAACTCGGTGTCCTGAGCACAGCAGTAAAAATGATAAATGACTCGACCAGAGGAATCCATGTAAATAATGAACAAGATATGGTGGCCAAGCCCATTGAAGACCAGGAATAGCAGAGAACTTTAGTTTCATAATCTCAGGGAAATCTTGCCTGTCAACTAAAACACATACAGGTAAAGAACTCGGCAAGTAATATCAATTGCTGAGAGATGTGTCATGGGAAAATATCAAATGCTGAAAAAAGACCAAGGACAAGAAGAGTATTAAAGGTTCGGGAGTGAGCAGAGAGCAGAAGCTCTTTAACGAGCCAGAGGAGACCTGTCACTGGGATGAACTGGTGAGACCCTAACTGGGAGGTGACAACTCTGTTCAACACATTTGCTGAAAAAAGAGATTTCAAACTGGACTGGAGGTATTTAGCTCAGTTTGATGTAAACCACATCTATATGTTATATGTTTTGTTGTATTTTTGCTTCAGCACAACATGATGCATATTTAAGGAAAAAGCACAGAGTTGAAGTGTGGATGTAAAAACGTTCAAATAAAGGCACAATGCAAGTTAAACTTCATCATAATTCATAATAAACCTGTTCAACATTTATAGCTTGGCCCCAGCTATTGACACACCAATGTTAAAGAATGTTAATAAAAATATATATACACGCTTGTGTATAGGTGTGGTTTGGATGATGGCGCAGGACACAGAGCGTGATGAAGAAGGAAATGTGCAGAGAAATAGGTGAGGTGTGAAAGTTCATCACAGAAGAAGGAAGAAAGTGTAAGGGTGTAAACGTAGATGGGGAGAAGTCTCAGGTCTGGTCTTTCTCCCAATCTTCAATTATTGTTATTAAACTTCGATTTGGGCTCTGATTGTGGAAGCGTAAGAGGGAGACAAACTCTGGGAAGTTATGGGTGTCTTCTGAAGCCCCTCAAATTCACCAGGATGCATTAGAAATAGCTGCTGGTGAGATATTCTGAGGTCCTGATGTAGCTGTCATGGGTGTAGCAGGCCCAGCACTTAGGAGATGCACAGCGTGGTCTTTAGATGCCTCGTATGGATGCAGATGAAACAGCATTTCTGAAGACTGGATATCCACCTATGGAGATAACTGAGCAAGATGGTAGGGGAACCAGTGTTATCAGGTGGTGGGACTACTTTTGGAGGGGAAGCATATAGGAGTAGGACATGTGACATGTCTGGGCAGGATATGTGCTTATTATGAGGGCTGAGAGGAGAGTCCAGCCAGAAGAGGACAAGAGAAACAGTCAAATCAGTCTGTCTCGCTGTGCTTGAACGCTGGTGAATATCAGATTGTTGAAGAAAGTGAGAGGCAGGAGTGCAAGACGAGACCAAATGTAGGAGAGGTGTTGTTATGGGGTGATATTGTGGGGTGCTGTTATGGGGTGGTATTGTGGGGTGCTGTTATGGGGTGTGTCATGGGGTGTATTGTGGGGTGGTGTTATGGAGTGGTGTTATGGGGTAGTATTGTGGGGTGGTATTTTGGGGTGATGTTATGGGGTGTATTGTGGGGTGGTGTTTTGGCGTGGTGTTGTGGGGTGTTATTGTGAGGTGTTGTTATGGGGTGGTATTGTGGGGTGGTGTTATGGGGTGTATTATGGGGTGGTATTATGGGGTGGTATTGTGGGGTGTATTGTGGGGTGGTGTTATGGGGTGGTGTTGTGGGGTGTATTGTGGGGTGGTATTGTGGTGTGTATTGTGGGGTGGTGTTATGGGGTGATATTGTGGGGTGTATTGTGGGGCGGTATTGTGGTGTGTATTGTGGGGTGGTGTTATGGGGTGTGTTGTAGGGTGGTATTGTGGGGTTTATTGTGGGGTAGTGTTATGTGGTGTATTATGGGGTGGTATTGTGGGGTGGTGTTTTGGGGTGTATTGTGGGGTGTTATTATGGAGTGGTGTTGTGGGATGGTATTGTGAGGTGTTGTTATGCGGTGGTGTTGTGGGGTGGTATTGTGGGGTGGTATTATGGGGTGGTGTTATGGGGTGGTGTTGTGGGGTGTATTGTGGGTGGTGTTTTGGGGTGTATTGTGGGGTGGTATTGTGGTGTGTATTGTGGGGTGTATTGTGAGGTGTGTATTATGGAGTGTATTGTGGGGTGTATTGTGGGGTGGTGTATTGTGGGGTGTATTATGGGGTGTATTGTGGGGTGTATTATGGAGTGTATTGTGGAGTCTATTATGGGGTGTATTGTGGGGTGTATCGTGGGGTGTATTCTGGTTAAGCAGACTTTCAGCATGGAGCAACGGATCGAAAGGAAGGAACTTGCACAGGTGGGAAATGCAAAGGTCATGATAAGCTTGTCCAGTGGGAATGGAATTATGTGAGACTTGAAAAAGTACGAAAATTTCAGTGTGTGCTGAAAGCATTTCCAGCCAGTCCAGCAATTCGCAAGCGTGTGTGGGAAGACCGCACTCAGTAGGTAGAATGATGGTGGCAACATTCCGATGTTGCAGAGCTGAGTTAGAGGGAAAATAGCTCTGTGTTAGGCACAGCACAAGGGAAAAGAACGCTTTTTTCTCGTAAACCTCTCTGGAACTTGGCCGCAACAGCTCAGGCAGCGACGAGGCCGTGGTTACCATTTCCAGTTCGCAAGGCCAGGGAGCCATAGGAGCTTGTCTAGGAGGCTGGCACGGTACACGAGCCTAACAAACATGGGAGCGGTGTTGAGGAAAGCTGGAAAGGAGCTGACGCACAGACATCACTTGGGGACAAGGCTGGGAAGGAGCTGAGGATCCGGGCACCGTGGCTCCTGGAGAAGAATTCCTCATCGGACTGATCCAGCCACACAAAACCACAATGGCTCATGGACGTTTGTTTGATCCTAGGACAGAATGTGGCCTTTCCTCTGCTTCTGTTGATCCTGTTCTGTTTTTTTTTTTTTTTTACCCAGTGTTACGCAGCATGAGACCACCTCTTCTGAATATTATATTAGCAAGAGAGACCCAGGAAATTCTGTTGCAGAATTCTGCTGCAGAATTTCATGATAAAAAAGCTGGAATTAATTGGTTCATCAATAATAGAGAGCCGTCCAGGCCCTGATGGAGTAAACACAACCAGACTGTTCAGTCTCCGTGGTGGCCCTTCCCCAGACTTCGGAGTTGCTGTGGAGTCTTTTGTTTTCCAGAAATATTGTGATGTAGTGTGTGTTTCTTTTCTTTTTCTTTTTATCTATTTTTTATGTTACTCTGATGTTGATAACCTTCCATGATCAGATTTTTCAGTCTTTTTTTCTCATGGTAGACATCAATTGCAAGAGATGATTTCATTCTGAAACTCCTGTGAGGAGTCCAACAGCTTGGCTAATTTCTTTTGCTCAGAAACAGCTCCCCTTCCGTCCGCTCTTGTCCAACAGCCCCTGTGCGGTTTCCCAAGCGTTTGCCTAGAGAGTTGCGCTCTCCCTGGGTTGAGAGTTATTTCATGCTTTCTGTAGTTTAATAGTAGTATAACATGTTCTCTGCTACAACATTATAGTCTAGATGGTCTCTTTTTAGTACTTATGTAGGAATTAATTAGTGAAAAACTATAATGATATATTGGGTTAATATGCAACTCCCCCTTCAAAAATGATATCAGGACCTACACATATTTAATTTCCTACTGTAATATTTCTGTTGAAAATGAATACGGTTCTTTGTTAGGTGCCTGATCTGCTTATGAGAAGGAGAAGCACTGAACTATTGTCCAGGTGTAGCACTGGCAGTGTTCCAGAGATCCAGACAGTGTTCATCACAGTAAAAGGGAGGAGATGGTAATGAATCAAAGATCTTGGCACTGGGATTGTCATTCATCTGTTGATCAGCAGTTCTGCCCCGCAGGATGTCCTGGACAGGGAGGAAAGAGAAAGGAACATAACTGTGCCCATACAAGCCCACGCTGACACACTTCCAGCTTGCTGTGGACAGACCCAAGCTCACGACCCACATAATGTGTACTATTCCATGTTCCCCCTGCTGACCTCTGCCCTGTAAGAACAGAGGCTATTATCCCAAACTCCAGGGAAGGAAAAGTAGCCAAGATAATGGTTGAGGACATCATACTATTTAGATTGTATAAATTATAATTCATTTATGTAAACTATGCTGCTCTTTATTAAAGCTTTGTATGTAATGTAACAGTTTAAATAAGCCATTTATGCTTAAAATGTTTTCCTTGTGCGTCTGTTTTCACCATGCTTCTATGAGCGTTTCGCACTCGGTCTGAATGTTTCAGTTGCCTCACTTAACCTTTCACTCAACCATTTTACAGAAAACTGGCTGTTGTGTGTTTGACACTCTAAATGACCAGAATTACTAAACTACCAAGTTTGTGCCAGGCATGAGCCTGATTTCACAGCCTGTCACTGCCGATAGTTCTGCTCTAGGTGAAGTTAACAATATGCTTCTTTCTAAAAACCATTCAAAAATTGCATTTCAGATATTCAGAGGTTATAACTGATGACCTCGAGGTTCGGTGAACAACAAGTCAACTGCCTGTATGTTAAAGAGCTGCCTGTGGGACATTTGGATTTGACCTTCTTTGCAAAATTAGAACCATGAAATATGAAATGAAATATGCCCCTGGTCCCTTCTTTTTGTGTGTGTGTTTTTTTTTTCTTTTGCATGATAGCAATCACGTCCCAGACAATGAGAGAGAGCACGCGCTGTGCTTGCCTCTTCTGAGCGATGGCATCATTGCACGCGGACTGGAAGGCGGACTCAGACGCTGGTTTTGGATGGGAGCCACAGCTCTATCACTGTAACCCGCTCTGGGTCGGTGTCCTCATTAATTCTTATTCCGTGATATGCTGACAGCCTTTTCGGTGAGAATACCCCACTAAAGCGCGCTCGGTGCAGACGCCGTCTGCTCACATTAACTTTTTCCCATTATGCTGTCCAAGTTCTCAGTTGCGAGCGCCACTCCCAGTGTCCATCACTTCCTATATCTGCCCGAGAATGATATCTCTGGTTGGCCCAATCAGTTCGTGGGTCCGCCTTTGATGGTATGTGCCGTGATTTCAGAATAGCAATGTAGATATTTGATCGCTTGAGTTTGAGGCCAGCCACGTTCCCCTAAAGCGATTTCTCTGAGCTCGGTAACACATCTGTAATCTATCTATTTTATTGTTCACAGGTTCCAGGTGTAGTTAGCAGTGCTACAGATCACATTCCGGTCAGGTTCGGTGGAGTAACTAACCCAACGTGGCTCAGGAATGCTTATCTACAATTACGTCTTTATTTTTTTGGCGAGTTCGGTTTAGTTTGATCTTGCTGTGTCTGTGAGCTGAGTGATAATTGCTTTTAATTCCCTGCAGTCAGAGTCTCATTGGATTCCAATTTCTTGGTTGAAAAAATGAAGAGATAAAAGGCCATTCGTTAAATCAGAACTTTAGAATAGAAAGGATAAAGGTCTATCAAAGAAAGGTACGTGAGTACAGATGAAAGTGCATGCGTACACAATCTGTTTATGACTTACGTTTTCTTTTTACTTTTTTTCTCATCTGAGAATTAGCCATTCAAGGAAATACAGTTTTATCTTTGATTCAAATTAAAAGGTAAGTGGAGATGACTGCCAGTTTGAAACTTCCCTTTTGAGTGCCACCAGCACTAGAAATGAAAGCAGGGTATGACAGCTTCACACCAGTGGCTGTATTAACTAGTTCTCTCCAGTTGTTTTGGCTTTTCAATTCTTTTTTAGCTTGTTTGTACAACAAAACCAGTCACCACACAGAGCACGTTTAAAACATATTCAAAGAACAGACGAAATGGTTGACTCCGCTGTAATGTGAAAATGCCAGTTCATCATGACCTTGATTCACCTGCTGTAAGTGATGAAGCATGGTGGAGGAGTCGCGGGAGGATGATGTGTATCTGCCAGACTCGCTGGCTACGTGCCCCACAGATCCTCCAGTGATCGCAGTTCCAGGGGACCTCGGAAAAACGCTCACTAACACCGCTGCTAAACGGACGTGCTGGGCTTTCTGAGCTCCCAGCTGTCCTTCTCTGTGAAGCTAGCTGCGCCTGAGCTCCAGCGTCCCTTAGGAGACCTTCTCAAAGCAGAAGAATTCAGCTCTCTCTCCCTCTCAACACAGCGAAGAAGCCTCCCTCCGGCATCAGCATGCTCTTTACCAATATTCCACCGTATGTATAAACAGTGGCTCTGGGACAGTCCCAGCGGGGCGGGGGTTGTTCACAGAGCCAAAGCCTGTCTGTCGTTATGCTCTGAAGTCTTGAAGGTGACCCTGGCAGATCCACAGCTGCACCCGGCCCTGCGGTAGCTGTGCACTTGCTCTGTGTGCGTTGCAGAGAGGGGAACGTGGAGATGCACTGTCCCCCCTCCCGCCCTTCTGCCCTGGGAATGTCAGACTCCAAAGGAATAGGATCTTAGAATAAAAACATTAGTTATGTTAAGGTAGGGGGAAGAGCACTGAGGTGGAGATCTCCATGCTCTGTAGGCGTTAACTGGCCTGGACCATATCAATAGATCAAAGCCCAAATTCTGGTTCCAAATCCAAGCACTGTTCATGTTTGTTCATGTTGGTGCTCAGAGATGAAGACGAATGCCTGAGTTCGTGCTTTCACACAGAAGAATTCCATTCGATCCATGGATCAATTGTGCAATTCCATGTGTTGCAATTCCATGTGTATAAAAACAGTGGAACAGCAAACAGCATCACTTTTGGGATACATGATACTCCACATGGAAATAAAGAGAAAGCTTTCAGCCACGCAAGTCAGCAGACACAAGCATGTTTCTCCGCTCTCTCAGTAACCCTCCGGTGATATGAACAGCAGTTTTATTACACTCACAGGGATGCCTAAGAGTGATAACGTGGACAGTCCACGTGCAATATACTTCAGTCCTTATCCTGCCGTTGCAAATCTTAAACCATGCAGTGCACTTCCCATTCCTAGAAGACAAAAAACATATCTTATGTTCTGTAATTCTTCAATCCACCTATGTTCTTATTTTACAGGGTGTCACTGAGGCATACTGGACCCTGTCCGTTAGGACATCAGCTGGGTACCACTGACATAGACAGGTCTCCACTCTTGTAGTGATCTTCCTGTTGGTCTCCCCAACCCCCAAACCAGGACACGTGATGGGCGGCGTGCTGACGAATGCCTGCCCCCTACTGCCTTTGATATTCAGCAGCAGGAAGCTGAAGTCCACCGGCCATGCATTCATCCTGCAGCACATGGAGCAGAGCAGCCAACTCCCTGGTCAGGTTCTGGAGAAGACCACGCCCTTCACATGGAGGAGGAGGTCCTGGGGAAGACCACACCCTTCCCACAGAGGAGGAGTCAGATGATGCCCCATTCTCATGCAGTAGTTGGACTGTGCTTACTAACCAATCTGTGGCACAGTGGTACTGTTTAATCTGAGCCTAGTCGTTTGGCCGTATGTGTGCTAATCTTTTGGTTGCTAAAAGATTAGCATGCATTCTCTTCTCCTATCCTTATCCAATCCTTGTAGCTGCCACTAAGGGTAAGCTGAATTACTTGCCCAGGAACTCATAATAGTCTTAGCGAGTTAAAGGACTCTGTCAACAGGAGTGTGACAGTTAACAAATGCAGCGTTGCTGTGCACCTGTGTGATGGGTGACAGTTGTACAACAGGGAACTTCTGTGTGAATGTTGTTTTATTTGGGTATATAAAGACATGATATGAAACAAAAGTCACGTTTCAGAGCAAAAGCAGCTCACCTGCCCCAAACACGGCTGGAGCCAAAAGGACATGCTGATTCAAACACTTTGATCTTTTCTTTATTGCTTATATGCTGATACCAATGCCAGTTCTGAGAAATATAAGCATATAATAGTTATCAATAACAATGGTGTTTAATCTAGATGGGTTAGTGTATGTCGGTGAACTCACCAATAAGAAGTAAGACCTGACAGGTCAGAGGTAATTGCATACACAGCTCAACGTTTGTGTGTTCTCAGCTCATTAATGATGAAATGTTTGTGTTCCGGCATCCATCATGCAGATGGAGGCTTGGCTGGGTCACGGGCAGAATTCCAAGGTCCGCTTCGGATGGGCGAACCCTCCCACGACTCCGTGAAGCATTCCAAGTGCTAGGAGGATCAGGAACGTGTTGTGGCCGGCCTGAGAAGTGCGCTGACAGCTACTGACAGGTCTGCTGAGCGGAACATTCTTGTCCGCGGGGACTTTCAAGCTGCTGCATTCCGATCGTCTAAAGGGGAGCATGTGGAGTGACTGTGCAAATGCAGAAACACGGCTGAGTGTGTCTGTGCGTGCTGGCCTGATCCAGCCCTGGCATGGCCGTGGACAGCGTCGGGCTGCTGAGAGCACATCAGGCTTTTTTCATGCACATTTGCAAACCCCCCCCCCCTCTCTCTCTGGGAGGTGTCAGTGATAAGGTCCCTGTCAGTGCATGTCACAGCTGAGTTTCTGGAATATGTACAGAGAATATAGTGAGAATATAGTGACTACACTCCTGTCCCAAGCCTTTCCTCATCATAGCTGAGATTCTAGACTCCTTTTCATGGAATGCCAGAGCAGACAGTCTCTCTCTCTCTCTCTCTCTCTCTCTCGCTCTCTCTCTCTCTCTCTCTCTCTCTCTCTCTCTCTCTCTCTCTCACACACACACACACACACACTGACACAGTGCTCACACACATTGTGGTCTAAATTGTGCTGCTGTGCATGTGATCTGCCAGGGTTCCATGGTGATGAGCAGTCTCACCTGTCTGAGGTCACCAGTCAGGTGATCAGCACCCATGCCAACACTCTCCTCTCCTCTCCCTTCACCCTGTCTGGGGATGAGAAGATGAAGGGCAAACTCCTCTCCTACCTGGACACACACGCCAAAGCCACAGGGCAGAGGATGGCATTTAATACGGCGCAACAAAAGCTCCAGCGCTGAGTCGACACACTCCGCGTTCGTCACTCTTCGTGCTGCTGAAGGGGTGTGGGGCGGAACGAGTGCGCTGGCTGACAGGAGACTCTTCAGAGGTGGAGAAGACTGACTGCGTGCTCCTCACTCTACTCTCCACGATACGAGTGCGCTACAGCTACTCTGGGAGTATTCGTCCACTGCTTGGTATGGCAGAAAAATGCCTGTGGTTGCTTTTTTTAATTCACACAAATCACATAGATGAAGTTCTCTAAAACTTCTTATTTACTCCATATCTTTATAGCAGATATGATGTGTTTATAAACTCTTGTGTCATGTGGTTTTACTTTTAAACTATTCAGTTCTGCTGTTTTTACTCTCCATGATTAGAGAGCTGTTTCGTATGACATATCAAACAGATCTAAATCCAAACCTTGTTGTCATGTATATGTGATTTGAACATAACAAATCAAGTGTTATATTTTCAATGCATTGCCCCAGTCCAGCTTTTTGTGTCAGATTGCAACACCTTCTGGACACGTTCTGTTGGTCTCTACCCCTCCTCTGCCAGCCGCCCAGCCCATACACAGTTCCAAAGCTTTGGTCACTCTTACTTCACTTTTCACATTAACATTACTGACCTTTTTACTTTCAATTTTTACATTTTTATTTATTTTTTTGCTCAGATCCTCAAATGTTTCTGACACTGATGGTTCATATTTGTGTTTGTAGTGGGTCATTAATGTAAACAGACCTACTTGCTCACTTTTTAAAATATCATGTGTTTAATCTACACACGTTTGTGAGACGCTCCGGGATTAAAGTAATGATTCAGTGTTCACAGCTCTGAAAACATCTGTCAATTTCATGCACAAAATCTAAAGGTCAAAAAAGAATGGATGACTGGATGAATGGATGACCCTTCTTGTGATTCTTCTTCACTGTGACCCCCAATCTAATAATAATTAGCAGCAAATAATTATAATAATAAAAATAAATGTAAAAATAAAACAATGAAGACCTTATTGTTGTTATAAAATGAGAGAGAGCGATAGAGAAGCACTTTGCTTGCACAGCTGATGAAGGACCTCTGTCTGAAGCATTTTGTTTCTCTGGAAACTCTGTGCACTTCACTACATCTCTACATCTTACTACAGAACACTGCAGTTACCTAGAATCTTATATTTATATTATATATATATATATATATATATATATATATATATATATATATATATATATATATATATATATATATATATAATTTGAACCTAGAGTGGTTGTTATTTTATATTGTAAATAGATTTGATAAAAAAATAATCACAAAGACGTGATTAATTCAGAAGTATTATAATAGTATTTAATTTAGAGAATGACCTGATGGTGACACAGTATCAGATATTTGCTAAATAAACTATTGGTGTACATTGGGTTGTGATGTAGTATCACTTCGTCTTCACTCCAGTGGACACAAGTGCATGAATAATTTGTGAAGTCTGAAAGGACGCAAGGCTGTGAGTGCCTCGAGAGCTCTGCAGAAGTGCGTGAGCCGTGGACCAGATGCTATGACAGGTCCATCAGCAGAAGAAAAGTCCATCACGGAGAAGTGATGCATAAATCGATGTGAAGCTGCAGTCAGGCTTTGAGCTGGATGAGGCATCTCCGGGGCACGTGTTTGCTTTAACGGCACGCGTTTGCTTTGATCTCCTTGCTCCCCACTTCTCTTTGCATGGGACGGAAGCATCGTCTGTTTGAAGGAGGTGAGCTAGCGCTCTAGCTGTCGCAGCTTACTGTCCAGTCTGGGCACACAAACGTGGTGTGGTTGGTAGTAAGTTGCAGCTGTAGGAAATGAGGCTACCCAGAGTAAAGTGTTGAAAATGAAGCGGGGAGGTCCGAACTCCATGGCTATTTGGCGAGTAGCTCAGTGTGCGATTGAGGTAAGGGACTGGGACTGTTTATCTAGGGTTAGTAACGCTAACGCAAAGCTTCCCTCATCAGTAGGATGGGGAGGGTTTGTCTAGGAACACCTGACTAGACAATGAGGATTGTGAAGGTGAAGAGTTTAGACTATTAGTGAAAAAGTCAATCATATGATTTTGGTTCCAAAACATATGGCCAACCCTCGATAAACTTAGGATTTTTAATTGAGGGGCCGCACAATATATTGCTGGTGGTTTATTATCACCATTAGTCCACGTAATACTGATCTCACAGAAGGCCCTGTAACAAATAATTAAATTTTACTTATATATATTTACTGGGGACTATAAGCATCCGGACAGGTTCTTGTTGGGTATTGAGTGGGTTGTAGGAATCTTAATAAATAACAAGATATTAAGTTGCATAATTGAACATATATAATTTGGGTAAAATAAGGCCTGTCAGTCTTTAATCAGATGAAGTGTTCACTATTGTATTGCAGGTCATAACTTCAGTAGATCTTTAGTCAATATAAACTTCTACTGTGATGTAAACATAAAGTGAATTAAAGAAAATATGCAAAAACAGAAAATGCCCTTAGACATCACAGGGATAATAGGAAAATGTGAACATATACTGTGATGTAAGCTGTGGTACATGTGGTGTTGTGTGCCTCTTCCCCCGTGCCGTGATGATGTAACTGTACATCAGATACACGTTGTTCGCAAAATTTGTCAGTTTACACAAACGTCATTGATTTTCCTTGTGACGTTCCTCTTTCAGATGATCCAAATGAAATGAGTGTGGAAGAATGTTACAAGATCCCCACTCACGGGAACACACCATGGGCTGGTGAAGAGAACCGCGCTTCAACCTGGATAGACGGGTTTTACACACCCACATGCACATCTGCCATATTATTGCAACAGGAAATGACATTTGAACTAGTGTAGTGTTTTCCCAAAGAATGTGTTTTTACTTTTTAAATCAAAAGTAAATTAAATATAGATGTGTTAACCATGAACACTGCTATCCTGCCTTGATATAAAGGACATGAGGATAGTTTCCTACAGAGGATTTTCTAAACTTCTTTTAGAGTGCTCCGTTCTTCAGAACCCATAGTGAACACGTTCGCAACGCACTTCAACAAGAGAATCAAGTCTTTGATGTTTACTCTTCTTTTTAATAAACCTGAAAAACTCAATAAAGTCCATCCAACGTGCCACATAGAAAGTACCATCATATCAACATAGAGAGTGAGAGAGTGTGTGTGTGTGTGTGTGTGTGTGCGCACTCGTGAAATTCAGGTCAGTTCTGTGTGTGTACACAGCCCATGTGTACTCATATATTTCACCCCAAAATACAGACAGACTAATCCAGATCAGTAGTAATGTTGACTCAATTTTCTGGCCACTTTTAACAGCTTGAATATACACAGTTGGATTTCAGGGAAAAGGGCACACATCGGTCTTATTCTAACAGTTCCAATGTTGTTACATAAACAAAAACTAATTATAAATTAAATAGTTTTCCCCCAAACAAACACTAAGGCATTAAAGATCCAGATTCTGCTATTTAAAATCACAGCATTGTTCAGTCCTGACGACGTCGTCTTCCCCTCACGTAATCCCTGGCAGTTGAGAAACACCAGCCACGTGCCTACGTTCACCCGAACATCCACACCGTGAACACGGTTTCTTTCATTATCTGGTAAATCTGACACCCTGTCATTCATGAGGAGGCTTTCCATAGAACTGCATGCCATGTGCAAGTGCGTGTAAAGAACTGTCGCAATACAGCTTTTGGGAATAAAAACACATTTAAAATAAACAGCGTGCAAACGGCAATAAACCATTGTGTGTTTCCAGTGTTTGTGGTCCTGAAAGCTTCTCACTGCAGTGTTCAGAGCGATGAAGCACGGGGAAATATCAAGGCATCGGACAATTAGCATTATTACAGTAATGTCCAGGAATATTATATTTTTTGTTTGATGTAATTAGTCCTCCAAGCCTCCAAGTGGCAGTGAAGAGAAGATGGCTGCTTCCTTAATGGGTCAAGTCAGAAGATCAAGTTGTCAGGACTTGGCAAACAGACAATACGGCTATACTGTTTTACAGTTAACACTTACTAGAATGTGTTTGCGCACCATGAAACGATGGACTTTGGCGAATGAGGTCTTGGTTTATGTGACGCTGGGCATTTGTCAAAAGAACCGATAAAAATGACTCACATTTAGGATATACTGACATATTTGCATTTAGCTTCATCTCTAAATGTGCTACTTGTGTATTCATAACCTCTTTTATTATCTGACAAGGCCATAAAATCATAATTAAAAAATTCTTCAGAATGGCTTCATGTCTTTTGGCAAAATCACATCTGAAATACAGAAAAAGTAACTTTAAAGACAAAAAACAATTATATGTAAGTGAAGAACAACTATATGCACGTAAAGAACAGAACTGCTATCAGAGATCTCTGCTCGCAAGACAAAGGCATTTTCACGGCTGATCACTTTGCCGACATGTAGGGTTGCTTCTCTAGTTTGTCCTTTATAATCCATGCAGACGTTAAAAAAAAAACAAAAAAAAAAACAACCTGAAATATGTGTTTCTTTTGAGTCTTGCTGAATACGCAACATTTTAAAAAGAAAGAAAACAACATGATAAAAAACAAAAAAGCTTTTCCCTCGTCAGGAAATAGCCGAGCGAGTAAACAGGAGTCATTTGAAGTTTCCCTGCCGAAAAGCGTTTCTGTGGTGACCTTTCCTATTGGGGGTCAGGCAGCAGCCGCACCGTGCCCTTAGGTCATGAACTGCGTGTAGCCCTCTGCTCCCGTCACGATCACGTCCATCCATATCCTCATGGCCTCAGGAGACGGGGCCACCATGTAGTAGAGCCTGTCATGGGTCTTCACGCAGAACGTCAGGGAAGGATTGGGGCTCTGAAGGCAAGGGAAGAAGAAAGGTGTTAGCTGAGCTTGCGATCTTCTCCCGCCATAGAGTCAGAGTCCGAGAGAGAAGACTGGAGTCTCTCTGTCAGGCATTCTCAGGTTAAGGGCAACACGCACTGACAACTAATGAGGTTTCAGTTTCAAATGCTTGTTAATCACTCAAGCCCAAATATTAGCAGAACAACATCGGACCGCACTGGCAAACCGGGCCATTCTCTGACGAACTGTAGCTGTGATCTCTGTGTAAGTCGTATTAAAACCTGAATTTGTTCATTCATTTGCAGGAGACAAGATGCACAACTAAAGTCAGTACTTTGTAAGGTTTTAGTGGTCAGCATCAGACCAGTTTGATCACTCCCCATGCACGCGCACACACATACACACACACACACACACACACACACACACACACACACACACACACACACCTCTCTGCGAAACCCAGGCAGCAGTCCAGAGAAGTGCTGGAGGGAGATGGGACAAAGTAAAAGAACTGTTTTCCCTCCATCCTAACAGGTGTTTTCCCTCCATCCTAACAGCTAGCACAGAGGACCTACTCTACACCACGACTAGCCTCAGAGCTCATGCCTCCTCCAGCCCAACTCCAACAGGTAACTGATGAACTCCATATTAGCAAAGGTAGCCGCTACTCGACTGGGCTTGAGTTCTGGGTAAAGGATAATCACGTGCAGGGTGTGTTTGGAGAGAAATACATACATTTGACAAGTTCAGGTGGAAAAATCCCTTCTGTGGGAACATCCAGCACAAAAGAATGGTGAGAAAAGAAAGATTAGAAAAGAAAGTGGGGAAAATGCATGGAAGACAAAATGAGAACATGAAGCACGAGGACCAAAATAGTGGGAAGATCATCATCGGAATAAGTGTGAAAGAGAAGGACGGCCACCATTCTAGAGGGCGTGTCCGAGTGGGGCAGCAGCAGGAGGGCGTTAAGCGTGGGCAGGTGCCCTTTAGTGAGGGGCATTAGTGCACACTAACCCCGTCTCAGGGACAGATGGACAGACGTACCTTTGTGGCACTGCGTAAATGGTCATAGTAAACCTCCTCGATGGCCTGGAAGTAGATGACTCCTTTCAGCTTGGTCTCGTGCTTGTCTGGATGGGACAGAAATAACACAATAAGCACCGGGGACAACTTAAGGTTTTAAAAAAACGCAGCGGCAGGCAGTGCTAACGGGGCACTGCGCCAGCCATGCCCTGCCTGCCAGCCCCACCGAGCCCCGCCAACCCCGCCAAGCCCCGCCAACCCCACTGAGCCCGGCGGCCGGGTGCGCAACACTTTCCCCAGCGTTGCGGCCGATTTCATCAGCATCAGATAGGACACGGATGAACTGCTGGGTGTTTGTACGCCCCCCGGCTAACCCAGGGCTACTGGGTACCGCGGCTGCCTTGGCGAAACGAACCAGCCGCTAATTAGCCGCATCCCCCCCAACCCCCCGCCCTCCCCCCACGCTAGCTTTACCTCGGTAAGAAAAAGCTTTGCTGACAACGCGAGGAGTACCAGAACACGTTGGGCGAGCGTCGTCTGCACAGCGTGTGGCGGTGGGGGTTGGGGAGAGGTTTACCCGTGTAGTAGGAGAACGTCCTTTTGAGCCGGTCGAAGACGAACCAGCGCTTCTTCCAGGACTTGATCTTGCCACCCATCTTCACCAGGTAGCCCTTGCACATCTTCTCGGTGAGGATGACGTGGTAGCAGGTATCCACGCTGTGGCCTGACGACTCCACGTGCGAGCGCAGGTCAAACTCCTCCTTGCGGATGGGTAGATAGCGCGTCATGGGTCGAGCCTGTGGGAAGAACAGCAGTGCCCCCTCTGGTGAAACACTCCTCCTGCTCCCTCTCAGCTGTCATAACCAGCCCTACACACTTCAACATGACACCATCTGCTACTGTTTTCATTTGAACGATCGAATCTTTCTGTTCTGTGAGCGACTGAACTCGCTGGCCAACTCACTCAGACCAAGATCAACCGTAAACACAGTGTGACGGGCGCATTGTGGTGATTCGCCACATGTCCTGTCATTTAGCCCTGGACTAAGTTAGTGTCCAGGAACCTGGCTCACTGTGGCGACCCAAAACATCCAGGCTAACGTTCGAGTCATGTGACTCTGATTCAGGCCTCCGGCTAGCGCTAAACAGAGCGTGATGGAGCAGACGCACACTCACCTGAGAGAAGTTCTTGGCCCTCATCTTCACCTCCTTCTCGATCAGGTGCTGCCTGTGCGCCGTCTCCACCTGCAGCCTCTTCTCCACCTCCTCCCTCCTCCTGCGCTCCTCCTCCAGCATCTGCCTGCGGGCCTGGCTCTCTCGCTCCTGCAGGGGTTCGCGGAGAGGAGCGGCAGCCCGTGTGAGCAGCACGGACACAAGCACCAGCTTCCACGATTGGCTCCACAGTGACGTGGGCAGGACTTCCACTCACCCTGGTCTCCATGAGTCTCGCCTTCTCCAGCTGCGCTTCCTTCAACATCTTCTCCATCTCCTCGATTTTCAGTGCGTCCATGACGCTGGCACTGCACACACACACACACACACACACACGCACGCACGCACGCACCAACGCGCACCCACACACACACACACACCACGGATGCGTGCGCACACACACGCAAACATGCATACACACACACAGAGAAAATGTGGTAGATGTCAGACACAATGTCTACACATTATGTTTCACAAAACCACAGCTTTAAAAGGTTATTAAAGGATTTTTCCATACAGCATAACTTCATAAATGTGGTTATGAAGATTTGAAAATATGAGCCAAATTTCAGCCTGATCAATATGAGTATAGTGTTAGTTCCAGCTTCACAGCCACTGGTAGCAGACAATAGTAACTTGTTGTCGTGTTGCTCATTACACGTCTGTACAGAGCATCTGGGTTCTGTTAATGCAGAAACTGTTGTTTACTTTAAAGAAACACATCCAGAAAATCTGAATTAATGTACAGCTGGCATGGGGGAGACCAGAAGCCTCCTTGCATTTGTTTGTGGAGAAGCGTTCTAAGTGTCGACGTTTATTCGTCTTATTTATAGTCTGAAATCGACTTGAGCCCCTCGTGGCGAAGTGCAGGAGATGTACAGCTCCCGTGTCACGAGTCTGGACGCCTGATGCTGCGTCTGGTTGCCACGCGACACCTACCCTGTCACTCCTCCGTATGTTCGGATGTGCAGAACGGGACGGAGGAGTAAACAGCACGCGAGCAGATGGCTGGTTGTTTAGGGTCGGACAGGGCACTGCACGCTGAGTGTGTGTGAGTGGCTCTCTAACCTGGACACGTTGTCTGGGGAGCAGGCTGAATTGTTGCCGGTGGAGATACTGGTGTCCATGCTGTCTGAGCTCTCCAGGCTGAGGGTGTCGTACGCAGGTTCGCCAGCAGAGGGCGATAGGTGGTGCAGGACAGAGCGGTGCACCAGTAGGGGCGCGGGGCTGAGCTGCAGCTGGGAGCCGTGCAGCGCCTCCCACTGGCACTGGGCCTCCACTGCGGCCTTCTGTTTCAGCTCAGCCAGACGGCGTCTCTGTTCCTCGATCACCTGATGGCCTAGACCCGAGGAACATAGGTCAGATGCACGGAACACACAGCAGGACATACGCACAACTACTAGGGTGCAGAATATTCAGAGGAAGTAAAGATTCTTCCTCATGAGTATCAGTGTCGCGATTAATAGCCAAACTGTCCTTCAGTGAACGCGTCTGTCTCCACCACAGATGCTCAGCCAAAACCACAGCAAGCAAAAAATGTAACAAGACATGACATACACACACACACACACACACACACACACACACATTGCGTATACAGTACACACAGCTATATACAGTACATGTGCTTTTCGTAATAAAACTAAAATAAAACCAGGAAATGCCAGCAGGGCTGATGACCCACACCAGTTAGTCTGAGAACAAAAGAACACGGCATGACAGTCCCATTACACACGCAAGGCAACGCAGGGATGCTCGTGAGGAAGGACATGTTGGACAAATGCCATGCGACGCAGAGAGAGAGAGAGAGGGCGCGCAAGGGACAAAAGTTGTGATGAAGAGGAAGATGATGGATGAAGAGTCCAAACCCACTCCAGGGACGTCTACCTGTGGGGCTGTTGGTGGCAGAGGAAGACGCGGGTGATGAGTGAGAGCCATCTGGGGGGGGCGGTGGAGACAGACAGCATGGCAGAAACACACAACAGCACAACAGTTAGGAGACCTCCAGAGGCAGAGTCCAGGGGATGGAGGGCGAGGAGTTACACTCATCATGCTGAATTAGTCTGATAACCGTCGCCATAGTAGCGAGCAGGGCTGGTGCGGCGGTACCTTTCTGCTGCAGGGCCAGCTGCCTCTTCAGCTCAATGTCCTGCAGGGTGGCTGCCAGGTTGCGAGGGAGACTGCCCGTGCTGCTGACCGCCATGACAGGGCTCTGGGTGGACACACACACATGCACACATGCACACGCACACACACGCACGCACACACACGCACCTGCTTTACACCAGGACGCTCTGCAGCATAACCAGCACAGCACTACGGCGCTTACCCTGGTGAAGTGTGTGTGTGTGTGTGTGTGGAGAGAGCTCTTACCCTGGTGGGTGTGTTGCGGCCGAGCGTGGCCGAGCCGCAGGTCGGGGACAGACCAGCGCTGACCTTTGGCCTCATTGAGGTCTCGCTGCCGCTGCTATCCAACCTGGAGCGGTAGACCTGTGGGGCAGAGGAATACATTACACACGCACACACACACACACACACACACACACACACAGGAACAACAAGCTTTAACAAGCCACACATACGTGTACACACACACACACACACACACACACACACACATGCGTATACACACACACAAGAACAACAAGCTTTACCAAGCCACACATACACACGCGCGCACACACACACACACACACACACACAAGAACAACAAGCTTTACCAAGCCACACATACACATGCGTATACACACACACACACACACACACACACACACACAAGAACAACAAGCTTTACCAAGCCACACATACACACGTGCGCGCACACACACACACACACACACACACAAGAACAACAAGCTTTACCAAGCCACACATACACATGCGTATACACACACACACACACACACACACACACACACAAGAACAACAAGCTTTACCAAGCCACACATACACACGCGCGCGCACACACACACACACACGCACTTGCACATATGGGCATGTGTACTGCTGCTGAAATTATGTTCCAAGATTTTCAGTCTGTAACTGATGTTACATACTGAACAGGAAACACATTCCCAGTATTCTATCCAAAAACACTTTACCGGTATTATATCCTGAAACACTTTCCCAGTATTTTATCCTGAAACACTTTCCCAGTATTTTCAAAAGCTAAATTACATATTTGAAAAAATGTAGAGAAATAATGATGAATTCTGAAAGTGTGTGGAAGTCTGTGCACCATTCACACAGGCCTTGTATCTAGTCTGGATGGAAACATGGTTCTTAACTATGTTAAATAGCACAGCACCTGCTGTAACGTCAGAATGAAGCCACCTTATTTATCTTTTCATTAAATCCGTTTAATCTGTTTTCCTGAAGTGTTTTTAACACTTTTTTCCTCAAGCGGGTGTTGTGTGTTGATGGTGGAGAGAACAGCAGAGTGGAAGCGGTGTGGCACATGAGAAATGAGAAATGAGTTAAAAGTCCAAACCAAAGAAAGTTCTAAAAAAGTTAACAAAGTTCTGTAGTGAGTGATCTGTCTCCAGACCAGGATGAAGGTGAAGGGGGGAGGGGCCTGTGTTGGTTACCTGCGGGGGTCTACATGTGGACCCAGCTTTAGCTGGAAGGGGAGGGGGGCAGAGCTGGCTGCTGGCCCCAGCCACCATCACCTCCTGGTACCAGCGCTCTAAATCTACACCGGGGATCTGAGGCCTAAGCCACTCCGGCTGACACGTCCGAATGTGCAGGGGGGAGCAGAGAGGGCAGGTGGAAGGGTAGAGTGAGGAAAGAGAGAAGGAATGGGAACGAGAGAAGGAGAAGAAGAGAGAGAGAGACAGAAAGTGTTAATGAGCAAATGAAAAACAGGTTTAGTGTGAGTGGTGAGCTTCCTGTTTCCTCCAGCATGATGATCGCTAACCTGTGGACCTCACGACCACTAACCTGTAAACTCACACTTTTCAAATAAACAGAATCTAACCAAAGACCTTCCTGGAAGGGTTTTTTTCTTCTCTTGGAAAATTCTTGTTATTGAGATTCATAAAGGCACAGACAAAAACATAAAAGGCCCTCAAACTCCAACTCCTGTATGTATTATAGGAAACCTGGTGGTCGGCTGATTGGTTGGCTGATATATGGAGAGGTGTGGCAACTACAACTACAGCTGGCTAAGGCACACAAGAGCCTGCGAGACGTGACAGTGTGACGTTAATCGGGGCTCCAGGGGCGAGTGTGGACACACCGCATGCTCAGAGAGTTAAAGTCACTGCCACTGAACACTGAAGGTCAGTGCCTATTTAACCCACTTTAGACACCTGACCTGGGATCAGTGTAATTGCTTTGGTACAGCATGATGGGGGAAGCACAACCGAAAGATTTACAGAGATGAACATGAGAAACATGAGAAAGTACAGAGACACACCTCAAAGGAGAGAGAAAGGGCGGAGCCGCGAGGGGAGGGAAGGCAGGAAAAGGCAGGCTCGACGAGAGCAGGCTGACGTGATTGGACAGGAGAGGTGGGGGAGGAGTCCACCTTCGGCATCCCATAGAGCTGGTTTAACTGGCTTAAAGTGACATACTCCTGAGAGGCAGGAGGATGGAGGAGAAGAGAGGAAAAGAAAGAAGATAGGTCAGTAATAACACTACTAACACTATTCACACTAACACTACTAACACTATTCACACTAACACTACTAACACTATTCACACTCACACTACTCACACTACTAACACTATTCACACTAACACTACTAACACTACTCACACCAATAACACTACTCACATTACTCACACTACTCACAGTACTAACACTACTAACATTACTCACACTACTCACATTACTCACACTATTCACACTAACACTACTCATACTACTATCATTACTAACACTAACATTACTCACACTACTAACACTACTTACATTACTCACACTACTCGCATTACTAACATTACTAACACCACTCACACTACTAACATTACTCACATTACTCACACTACTAACACTACTAACATTACTAACACTACTAACATTACTCATTACTCACACTACTAACATTACTCACTACTAACACTACTAACCCTACTAACACTACTCACACTACCATTACTCACACTACTCACATTACTAATGTTACTCACACCACTAACATTACTTACTACTCACACTACTAACCCTACTAACATTACTCACACTTCTAACACTACTCACATTACTCACACTACTAACCCTACTCATATTACTCACACTACCAACCCTACTAACATTACTCACACTACTCATACTCCTCACACTACTAAAACTACTAACCCTACTCACATTACTCACACTACTAACCCTACTAACATTACTCACACTACTACCATTACTCACACTACTACCATTACTCACATTACTCACACTACTAACACTACTAACACTTCAGTCTAATAAGCAGGAAATGCAGGGGTATCTCCCAATGCCATTTCCTGTTGCAAGCTTCATTTTAGGGACATTCTCATCAATACCAGTGACAACTTCTACAATATTGCGGTTATTACATGAATGCTTAAGTGATTAAAAGCTGAAGCACTAGCAAGGCCGTAGTGCGAGGAGCAGTGCGGGAGGGAGAGATGGAGCTCCAGGGTACCTCCTGGGGAGCAGCTCCAGGTGAGGGGAGGCCAAGCAGGAAGCCAGGGAGATGGCTGTCGCTTACATACATCCTAGTGACCTCTGATCTCTGAGAGCACTCCTGAGAGACATCAGCAGCCAGAGCAGGACAAGAGGTCATGAGGTCAGTCATGCCCTTTCCTTCACAGACATGAGCGACTCCCTCAATCTCTTGAACACAGTACTCTGTATGCACCATAACAGACACTACTGCTACGTAAAGCCATCTCACAACACAGTCACTACTACGTGAAGCCATCTCACAACACAGCACAAAACAAGTCACTACTATGTGAAGCCATCTCACAACACAAGTCACTACTACATGAAGCCATCTCACAACACAGCACAAAATAAGTCACTACTATGTGAAGCCATCACACAACAACACAACACAACAAGTCACTACTATGTGAAGTCTAAACCATGGTGTGCAGTGAACATCCACATTACAACATGGTCCAAAGTGTTTGGTTAAGTGTTTGGGTCTCGTTTACAGGAAGGGTCCTGTTTAAAGGATGTTTTAGCAGCTGCCCAGATACCAGCAGTAATAACAATCTGGTGGTCTGAGAGTTATTGACTCCAGCATTAACCACACTGATGAGAGACAGACGTGAGTTCACTCCAGGAAAACTGCAACCAGGACGGGTTGAAATACACTAGAACTCAGGGGAGTTAAACGCGTTATTCCCAGTCACACCATTCTACAACTTTACATCAGTGCTTAGTCCCACTGTTGCACAATGCAGACACACCGTTGACATTCACAGATCTGACGGCTCTCCTAGGAGAAACATTCTCCTTCATACCTCCTTCATAGTAGGAAAACTCCTGCCTCCAGTTAGGCTGAGGTATCTCTTCTCCAGACCTGCTAGCCTCTCCTTCTCCTGGAGAAACACATGGAAGGGAAGAAGAAAACTCCGATCAGAATACTGCAACACACACCACACGGACTGTTAGCCTGACCAGTGGGACAGCCTGCCATGACAGGTCATGACGTGGGCAGAGGGTGTGGTGATGCACCTTCTGAAGCAGCTGCAGGGTGCAGCTCCTGTCCTTGGCCAGCCTCTCGCTCTCCTGTGCCACCTGATGGGCCAGCTGGCTGGCTTGCGTCTCCAGCACCTCCACCTTCTCCTGAGGGGTTGGACACAACACAGCAGCCAGGTCAGCTGCAGACACAAGCGCAGGCACGGCTGTGTGAATGCGCTCTGTACCTTCCTACGGGCCACGTTGCTCTGGAGCTGTGTGAGCTCCTGCAGGAGATGCTGGGACAGGTTCTCACGCTCCTCCTCAAGGCTGCTCTCCTTCTCCAGCTGCTGGAACTCCAGGTCCTCAAACTGCTTCGTCTCTGCCTCCAGAGTGTCTGCTTCCTGCAGCACACACACGCACACGCACACGCAAGCAGGGGTCAGACAGCAGCGCGAGGACTTCACAGGGCACGCAGTTCCAGCCATACTCCTGAACAGGCAGAGGAGACACAGAACAGGACACGCAGAGCAGGACACTCTACAGACTGCTGGACTTGAGATGGAATAATGAGCTTTGGATTAACAGTGTAGTATATATTGTATACTGTATGAGGCTTAACAGTGTAGTGTATACTGTATACTATATGAGCCTTAACAGTGTAGTGTATACTGTATACTGTATGAGCCTTCAGTGTAGTATATACTGTATACTGTATGAGGCTTAACAGTGTAGTGTATACTGTATACTGTATGAGTCTTAACAGTGTAGTGTATACTGTATGAGCCTTAACAGTGTAGTATATACAGTATACTGTATGAGCCTTAACAGTGTAGTATTTATTGTATACTGTATGAGGCTTAACAGTGTAGTGTATACTGTATACTGTATGAGTCTTAACAGTGTAGTGTATACTGTATGAGCCTTAACAGTGTAGTGTATACTGTATACTGTATGAGCCTTAACAGTGTAGTGTATACTGTATAAGCCTTAACAGTGTAGTGTATACTGTATACTGTATGAGCCTTAACAGTGTAGTGTATACTGTACTCTGTAATGTATACTGTACTGTCTGAGAGTCCAGAACATTCCTTCCTGAGATACCTGCTGTATTGTGTGTTTTTTACACCCTGAACTCTACAGTCCTAAAAATAACCTGAATGCGATAAGTCATGAGAAACCTAAATCTTGATGTAGCATTGACTGGGAAATTCCTGATACTCTGATGCTAATTTTGTCATTGTTACAATTACGAGCACGTGTTCAGTGAAGCACAGTGACCTCGTGGACACTGGCCTGTTCTGGGTGTGTGGAAGAGCCACAGGACAGGTCAAACAGGGCCAGACTTTGGCTCCTGGGTCCCACTGATCAGGGCTAACAATACGACACAATGTTCCAAAATACCAGTGTTGCAGTCTAATAAAACTCTTAATGTCTCATCAGTAAAAAACCCAAAACAGCCCAGAAAAACGACATTGCATTCACTCACAATCCCAGTGTTTTGTATTCAGGCATGTAGAGGACAAAAAAAGGGAACCAAGGAGACGTAATCTCTACATGAACAGATTAGTAGAATGTTAGGGGTTAAAGGTAGTGGGGCGATGCACAGAGACGCATATAAGAAAAGCAAACAAAAGGACAGTGGAACCAAAGTGGCATGCAGGATGGAGAGTAGCTTCGCGTAGAGAGGACCAGGCCGACAGCAGGGGCCACTGTGCCCTGGAGCAGGGCAGACAGGTGGGGTTTGGGTCAGGGGAGGCACTGCCAACACACATTAAAGGAATAGTTCAACCAAAAAAAAAAAACCCAAAAATGCCACCACACCCTTACATGGCTGAATAGTGACTAGGGAACACAAGCCAGCAGCCAGACGGCACTCTGTTGTACTGACTCTTTTCAGAATGGCGAGTGGTAGTTATCAGGTTTCTGTCATTATTAGTAGTAATGCTAGACTTTCAGTCACGCTATTCCTTTAAAACTGCCATGGTGTAGCATGTTATTTTAATGAACAGCTGAAATGGCTTCCTGATCCAGTCCCAGCATTGCAGCGCCCAAAACACCAATGGACTTTGGTACCTGCATCGTAAATACCAAAACCTTACAACTGCAGGACTGTGTGGCAGGGACAGTGTGGGGGTCCTGAGAGGTGTGGGGACAGTGCAGGGGTCCTGAGAGGTGTGGGGACAGTGTGGGGGTCCTGAGAGGTGTGGGGACAGTGCGGGGGTCCTGAGAGGTGTGGGGACAGTGTGGGGCTCCTGAGATGTGTGAGGACAATGTTGGGGTCCTGAGAGGTATGGGGACAGCGTGGGGGTCCTGAGAGGTGTGGGGACAGCGTGAGGGTCCTGAGAGGTGTGGGGACAGCATGGGTGTCCTGAGAGGTGTGGAGACAGCTTGGGGGTCCCGAGAGGCAGCTGGTGGTACTGTGTTTGGGTCCTGTGTCTGCGCAGGTGAGACTGACCCTTTTGAGTTGTTCCTGCAACTGTTCCCTTAGAGACTCGGGGCAGTTATGGAGCTGACTCCTCAAATCAGTGTAGCCATCCCGAAGTCTCTCCAGGGCATCCCGCTGGGCGTCAACATTAGCCCTGTCCTAAAAAGAGAACAAACACCGTCCGGGAGGAGAGAGGGAGAGAGAGAACACTCAGCTCAAATCCATGCCATGCACACGCATCCGAGGTTAAAAGGATATGACTGCAGAAGTGCGAGACCAGACTCAGTCCTTCTCTGACTGCGTCTCCCACTCGGTGGACTACACCGTCAGACTCTATAGATACACGGAACACATGCCTACGTCACCAGACCTCACAGCGGTGCGCTGAGTCCTCCCGACTGGGTGGTGCACGCTTCCGTTCTCGGGCTTTTATTAGCAAGAGACTTGAGCTGAAGAGATACTGTGCTGGTGCCATGTGGGTGTAGTTACACCTCCTGAGACACATTTGCAAGGCCCATTTCCTGTGGCCCCAGAGCAGGCTGGTTTATTGTCAACTGTTTCCTTCATCTTAGACAGAAACGTTCAGTTTAATTTCTAGTCTGGAATCCTGAACTTTGTTCTTGCTATGTTCTGTGTGTGATGCTGTTAAGAGAAGCCACTCCAAAACTCCGAAATTCCCAAACATGCAAAACACATGCGCATTATATCCATGGCCTTTCTAGGACAAAGAGAGTCACCACAGCTAACGGAGACGTGAGACAAACTGTTATGGTTGAGAAGGATCCCAAACTCGATGCACAGAAGTGTACAAAATATCACTCAACTGTTAAACTCAATGTGTCACATCTCACTTCAAGCTAAAGACACGGGGACAGAGAGAGAGACAGGGGGACACAGAGAAGTGGGGGTTCTGTGCGCATTACGGGTTAATAGGCTGCTTAGTGAAGCCCAACCCCAGAAGGAGAATTCTCATCTCATCTGAGGAAGACAGACTCATTATACACCAGCGAAGCTCCTTCACAACAAGACTGCCCCGTCCCCTGAGCCCTCCCCGCGGGGCCAGTCAGAGCCCTACGTCTCTGCGGTCATTTGTGCTCGCTTGTTTTCAGCTGGGAATGAAATTCCAGTGACAGGCCATCCGGGAGAATTACATGCCTTTTTGGAATGTCAGAGACCACACACACACACACACACACCCACACACACACACACATACACACACACATACACACACATACACACACATACACACTCACTCACAAAGTAATGTCATGTGAAGAACTACATAGCTTGAATATTTCTGAATGTATGAGCGTATTTATAAAGCGTCCTTATTTACATGGAAATAAACATAGGATCTCTGTAGCTGTGTGATGTGCATTCATGTGGTCAGCAAGTTGCAGGGTCCTGTGTGTGTTTGTGTGTGTGTGTGTATGTGTATGTGTGGTGTTTGTGTGTGTGCGTGTGTGTATGGTGTGTGTGTGTGTGTGTGTGTGTGTGTGTGTGTGTGCATGTATGTGTGGTGTGTGTGTGTGTGTGTGTGTGTGTGGTGTGTGTGATATACCTTGTCCTTCTCCCTTTGGACGGCGCTCTCGAGCTCGGTGAGTTTGTGATGTAGCTGGCTGATGACTTTAGTCTCCGCCTCCATCTGTTCCAGCTCCGCCTGCTTCTCCCCCTGCAGCAAAGCCCTTTCCATCTCTGCCTGCTCAGAGAAATGCACGCGGTGGCCCCGCACACACACACACACACACACACACACACACACACTTCCTTAAGGCATTGGTTTCTCTAATCCAGCCATTAGGATTAGGATTAGACTGACACTTCACCTGTGTGTATAAGATTTACCCAGCATGCTGTGACTGTGTATGCGTGTACGTGCGTGTGTATATGTGTGTGTGTGTGTGTGTGTGTGTGTGTGTCTCTCCTACTTCCTGCGTGGATTCCTGCAGCTGTTGTTCCAGCTCAGTGACGCGCTCCTTCAGCTCCTCCACCTTCGCCAGCGCTCGCACCCGCTCCTCCTCCAGATAGCCCAGCTCCAGCCCAGATTTGCCCCCCATGCCAACACACTCCTCCACCTGCATGCACACACACACGCACGCACACAAGAGATGCAGAAAAGCAAGCAGTATTTTTCTCATTGTCGGGTGTTCCTGGTTCTGTGACGTGCTAAATGGGGAAACCCTGACGTCCATCGTGTCTTAGGAAGACCTCAACCACTGTTTAAGCCTGCCTGCACCACTCTTAGTGCATTCCTTCCACTGCAGGTGCTGTGTGTATGTGTGTGTGTACACGTGTGTGCGCGTGCAGGTGCTGACCGGAGTGCTGCGTCCGTTGTGCGTGGTACGCAGGCTCCGCCCCTCCTGGTGCGTGCTCTCTGTGCTGCTGCACTCCTCCCTCTGGTTGTCCTCGTCACCCTCTCTCGGCCTGGGGGCCATCCTCAGGGGGGCGCCAGCAAGCGCGTCCGTGGAGGGCCGTCTGCCCTCCAGCCCGGGGAAGTTCTCCACCTCCGCCAGCTCTCCCCCGGCCCCGCCCCTCGCCCCGCCTCCCGTTCCGTCCCCCTTGTTGAATTCAGCACACAAGTTCAGGATGGTCTCCAGCCTCTGACGCTCCTGCAACAAAAAACAAACATACCAACATAGAGGGGCGGATTCGGAGAGGTGGTGGGAGGAGTAAAGCACCATTTTCATTTCCTCTGAGCCTCAGCTTCCGGAATGATGAAAATCTGAGAGGTGGGGGGGGCCGTAAATAACCAGACGCGCCACTGTCTTATCGTCAGGCAGCAGATACATGTTCTGGCTCCCGCCCCCAACGCCCCACTGTGGAGAGAGAGGTGCTCCAGGGCTCACGCCTCCTACCAAACCCCCTGCTCATGCTGCAGCCCTGAGAAATGGGGAAGGGCGGACGTACACCGACTGTCTCACAACACCTCCCAGACTGGGGGTGACAACCCAGCTCCGTGTTTACGTCTCAGACGTTTCATGGACTCACGGAGCTTTTTCAGTGTTGACACTGCATGGACGACATGCTTGTCTCCCAACAGTGTGTGTGTGTGTGTGTGTGTGTATGTATGAGCAGCACCCTGTGGCAGCCTGCTCCCCGTGGCACGCTGCAAAAGCTCCAATGAGATGGCACTGCCCTGTGATCACGGGTGACGGGGCCTTGGCAAACCCTCCATTAGCCTAAGATGTAATCTGTATGCCAGGAGCAGCACAGCTGCAGGGCTGGCCATAATCCCAGGAGCAGAGATGAGGAACGACCCCAACGCCCCAGACACTAAGGGTGCCAAATACACCCGACTCCCGCAGTGTCTAGGATGTTGGGTTCTTACAACACCCAGATTCTAAAAGATCATTTTCAAAATTATCTGTTGAAGACCTTTTTTCCATTCATTCTGTGATTCCATTATAATTACAAGACATCTGAAACTCACACGCAGAGATGCAGGGGGATATTTGTTGCATTCTGCTTCAAGAGAACTGCCCCCCCTTGTGTCTGCACAGCTGTTCTTGAGGAAATTGTACCATCTGAATCTCAAACAGCTACGTCCTTTAATCCTCCTCTTTTGGCTCTCACAACACATACAATTTCTTCAGAGTGAAGTTGATTTAAAAGGCCTGTTCCTCTCTTCTGGAGCAATTACGGCAATTATATCACTCAGTGAATCACACCATAGGTGAAAAAAGTGCGACATGCCAACCAAGTAAACAGATATTTTTCTCACTGCCCGTGTCTAGCGCTGGTTGTGGGAGCGTTAGCTTAAGTGCGTCTGAGAGGGGTTTGATCTTAGAGGATGTGACCGCACTCCCTTGTACTCCAGGGGTCAAAGGTTCAAAAGAACGGCAGCTAACAAGTTCCCTCAGGCCTGGAGAACTGAGGGTGATAAACCTCTCCAAATCCTGACCTCCAGCATGGCCTGCTCCCAGTCAGGGAGCTGGAATTTGGGGATACTGGTGCACAACTAATCCAACACAGCTTCAAGTTTCACAGAAAAACAACGGCCATCTTATGTGATAATGAGAATGTCCTTCAACTACACAGAGCACAGCTCTTGTGAACACACAGCTGTAATGACACAAAATAAGGCACCTTGGTAAATGGAAAGTCTGGAAAGGAAACTTTCATGCTGCTCTATGAAAAATTGTACTAGGGTGGGGACACTCCGTAACAGCACGTGAGAAAGAACATTAAAAAAACTTCCAGAAATCCCACACGGACTCTCATCGTGCTTTAAGACGCATCACTTCCACACTGAGGAGAAGAGCTGGAGCTCCTCCCAGCTCTCCAACAACCCCACCTGCTGCAGGACAGATGAACAACCCCACCCGCTGCTCCACCTCCTCCTCCTTCTCGCTCTCTCGCTCTCTCTCATCTTGTAAAACAACAACTTCCTTCCAGTGTCATAAAGCCTGATGTGTGTGGCCTGCTCACTGGATCATTGATATTATATGCATTGATATTATAGTTTGATATTTATGCATTGATATTTTATTGTTTATTGATATTGATTTTTAATATTCCTGTTGACTTGATATTGGCATGTCTGTGGTGAAAGCCCCTCTATTTAAGCAGAACAGCTGGTCTCGGGTCAGCTGGCAGCACTTGGACAACACGACTCTAAGGTGGTTTTTGGTCAGGGGAAAATGGATGCCATGAGAAAACTCCTTTTGTTTGTACTTTTGAAGTTTACTTTGCCTTACTTTGAAAGAAAATGAAGAAGATAGAAGACACATTAGGGTCTTTATGATAAGCTTTGTCGCTGTTCCTCATCAACATAAGTGCAAGTGCAAGCTTGAACTGTACCGCTAATAAGCTTTAAACTTTTACTGTCTACCGGCAGCTGCCGTGATGTTTCGTTACTGGCACGCCCACAACTTGTGGGTGTGTTGGGAGGGAGGTCCTCAGCACTGAGAGACGTGACCACAAGGACACTGAGTTCAGGCTGCTGAACGAGGCCACTGGGTGCATGGGGAACAGCCAAAGCACCACAACCCTCCGATGGAAATGTCACTGAATGTGAGTGGTGTGGTGGGGGGACGTGCCACGCTGTGGATCAGCTGAGCACAACCCTTCCTCATCTCCTCTCAGACCTGCACAGACGAGCATGGGCATCTGAGCTCTTGCCTCGCAGGTCGAAACACAGAGACTGTAGGACGTCTGGACTGACTGGAGCCGTAGTGTGAGTAATGGACCAGGAATGAGAAGCATTTGCAGGAGGAATTTCACGTGTGTAAATTCAGGTCTGTCTCGTGTTGACTTGGTGCTACAGTTGACTTGTTTGGCTCCAGGAAAAATATGGATTCTCTCATCAAACATGATTTTCTGTTTGGTTGATCATATGTCGATTCTTAAACTCATAAGATCCATGTCATAAATATACACAATTTCCTAGACAATGTATATAAATGTTTGCTAATCATTCATTTTAGTGCCCAGTCATCAATGTTGAACTTTCTTTTGTAATCCCCTGCTTTACAAATTGTGGTACTAAACTGTACTATTATAAGGAATATTGGTATTAAAATTATGATGTGACTCACAAATTTAATTAAAGTAAAACTAATGTAAAATTGAATTGGAACCTTGTTGGCCAGAACTACTGGGTGCCAGTAGCCAGTCCTGTTTAGTACTTTATTTGAACAGAAGGTGAAGGAAAATATTTTCTCTAAATATTGTCATTTGGTCCAGGTTTTTAAAACAAATGCATTCTTTTAATCCTTTAAACCCATTCCAACGTAGAGAGACACTGCATAGCCTTTTCAGAGAGGTGTTAATCTTGGTCATAATCTATTCCAAGAGATTCCCAGTGGTTACCCCACACACTTCTAATCTAACAGAAGTCCCCTGTCCCACATAAAACTCTAATGAGACACCAGTGGAGTTTCTATGAGGTCTTTCTAACACAGACGCACTAGGCCAAACAACACCACAAATGTCGGCCAACAGTTGCCATGCCTGTGGTTACTGTGATGAGGGCAGTCACATTGTGCAGGAGAGCAGGTCCAGGGTCAGTGGAGTTTGCTTTCAGACTCCCCCCGCTGTGTGGTCCAGGGCCTTTCCCTGGGTCCCTGACGCAGGGCTAACCCCAAGGCCAGCACGCTCGACAAGGCGGGAGCAAACACCGGAGCCACGCGGGTCTCCGCCGCATCTTTGACGCTGAAAGCAAGTTCAGCGTAGATGATGGCATGCACAACATCACGATGTTCCTCTGCTTTTTCACACCTTTCCCTCTGACAAGGTCTCATGCTTGTTCTGCAGAAGCCAAACTACAAAGAGTTCATCAAGTTATAAAGGAGGAACTAAACGTTCCTATAAACAGTGAGTGAAAACTGAGCTGTTTAGTGTAGCAAACTAGTCATTATGTCACAAACCCAAAACACTCATTCAGAGTGGAGAATCCGTGAAACACCTGTGCCAATTCACATTATCAATGAGCTGAATGCATTTTTAGACCTGTTTTTGGGGTAAATAGTTGATAACAGATTACATGAGTGCTTTACAGACCACACAGTTCTGAAATAGTGTATTTTATAATTATTCTATTTAAAATTTTTCTTCATGTAGACACAAGGAGTCATCACCATTCTAAATTATACTGACACCAGTTATCATGGCAATGACCCATGGAAGACAATGTCTACCCCAGAGAAATTATGAATGTTGATGATCTACAAAACTGGGTTTCTTCAAGTGAGCATGTTCTAACATCTCTGCCAGATATAAACACCACCAGTGAAATAAAGACAATAACCAGTGAAACACACACCACAACACCACCAGTGAAATAAAGACCACAGCACCTCCAGCGTGCTTAACAGCTGTGTGAACAGGGAGTGTCTGTATTGGCGTAGCTGTGCGGCACCGTGAAGCTCCTCAAATACAACCCTGTTTGTTGGCTTGATTACATAAGCGGAAAACCAGGTTATTGACCCAGATCATGTAAACATGACAAGATGAATGAGGCTGAATGACAACTTACAGTCGTCTCTCTATGTCATATATATATGAGAGAGAGAGAGAGAGAGAGAGAGAGAGAGAGAGAGAGAGAAAGAGAAAGAGAGAGAGAGATTCAGTACATTGAGTTTCCAGAGAAACAGGACATATAGGACAGAGGTCCTTCATCAAGCAAAGTACTTATGAATTAACCAACTAACTACTAACTGACTTCTAATTATTCTAATCAGAGTTCTAATTATATTATATATATATATATATATATATATATATATATATATATATATATATATATATATATAAATAAACACGTCTACTCATTCTTTGTGTCCCTGTTTACTGTGTTGAGCATCATAGCTAACTCAGCCAAACGCTGGGCTGCAGACTATATGCCGAGCTCTTGGCATTAAAAGCTCCGCTGTTCAGTAAACAACCGATCATTGAAAACAGAGACACCAATGTTCCAGACAAACAAACCAGCCACATACTGTGTCCCTCCTTCTCACACACACCGCACATCAGCCGCAGGCAGGTGACGCTAGTAACACTGATTATCTCGTTACCGCGGCGCCAGGTCAGTGGGGAGACATATTAGGCAGTAAGTGTACAGTCTGTTCTTGACAGTGATGGAAACAGGAAAGGTGGGGTAGGTGTAGAGACATGGACATGGCTAGAGAAACATCTGGGCATTGGAGCAGACCACCAGTGAGCATCTCCTACACGGGTCCTCATGGGGTCTGCTTCGTACGCAGTGGTCAGGAGGACAGGCTCAGTGAGGGCTAGATCGACTGGTCTGATCCCACAGAAGAGCTACTGAAAAAGGTGAAAGGTGTTGGAACACATGGCAGTTTGTTGTGTATGGGGCTCTGTAGCTCCACACTGGTACAGCTGCCCGCACAAACCCCACCCCACCGCTGAAAGCTGGCTCTCATGTGCATGTTACTTTTACATGTACCACCTACTTAAACACTGTTGCAGACCAAGATTCCCTTAAAACAGTGGCCTCTTTTCCCAGGATAACACTGCAAAAACTGCTCAGATATGGGTCAAGGTCTTAACTTGGCCTCCAAATTCTGCAAATCTCAGTCCGATCGAACGTCTGTGGGATGTGCTGGAAAAGGAAGCCCAACCCATGGAGGACCCATCTGGAGACTTACAGGGTCTGTTAGCGTCTTGGTGCCAGATACCACACGACACCTTCAGAGGTCTCATGGAGTTCAGGACTTGATTCGCCAGAGTCATGTTGGTGGCACAAAGGGCTCCTACATAATATTAGGCAGGTGGTTTTAATGTTCTGGCTTATTGGTGTACACACACACACACACACACACACACACACACACACACACACACACACACACACACACACACACATTAATCACGATAATCCATGTGAACAGTGATAGCCTGGTAGGTCCCCTGAGCAGACTGTTGTCATGGTTCACCTTTCAGCCAGCCCACACTGCTGGAGACGCCGTTCCCCCACTACACACACACCCCACAGGACCATTCTGCGTCCGTCATAAACCCACATATTCCACCTTAAGAGTGCTAGAGATGTGATGTCACCATGGCCTCTTTCTCACAGTAAAAATGAGGTCATCTTTGGCCAGGTCTGGCACCCTGGCAGAAACTGACTGACAGAACGGTCGTCTGGTGACTGACACCATATGCCATTTGTGTGTGTGTGTGTGTGTGTGTGTGTACCAAGGCGGTCTCTCAGGCAACCATGGGTGCCTCTGGGGCCTCTGGTAAATTACAAGCTGTGTCAGCCAAGTCCTCCAGTGTCTAACTCATCTGGAAGGAAAGGCAGCGTCTGTCCAGTCAGCTCTCTCTGGAGATGGACACGGCAATGGCACGCTGCCCTGTTTACACACAGGAACCAAATTTAGTCCAACAAAAGCTATTTATTTAGGCATTTAGTATGAAATAGTCTGGTAAAGTCTCCTTTCAAATTCAAAGCTGAAAATTGACAAGTGATTACGCAGGAGGTTTTTAGACTAATTTTAGACTACAGGGCTCTCAGTGAAATGTCTCCTCTGCCAACGGAATCCTACTGAGATGCACAGCAGACAGGGCTGCTGGGAGTATTTGTGGGTAAATATAACCAGTGTTCTGGTAGTGGTAGCTCAGTGGTTAAGGTACTTGCCAGTTCAACTCACACTACCACCAGGTTACCACTGTTGTGCCCTTCAGCAAGACCCTTAACCCTCAATTACTCAAGTTGTGTTTAGTATTCAGAATTGTAAGTTGCTTTGGATAAAAGTGTCAGCTAAATGCCATAAATGTAACTGCTCTGCGTTCTGTTTGCTGTCACATGCTGGAGTGTCAGCTGTGCTGGACCTGCGTCGGAGCCTCCCTGAGTTGTTATCCTGCAGGGGGCGGGGCTGGGGAGGTCACCACACGCTTGCCTGAGCCTGCTTCTGGCTGTCAAGATGTTTGGGTGTTAGGGGTGGGCAATAAGGCAAAAATCTAAAGTCATGAAACCTTACATTTTCATTAAGAATAAATATGTCCATGTTGTTGGTGATCTTTAAAATTGCCCTAAATGTTTTCTTTTTATGAATAATTCTGTGGATCAGGGTTCTAGAAGCACTGATGACATATGTGATATAATCAGGAAACCTTTACAGCATTATATATCATAATATCAGCATGTCATCACACTGCCCACCCTTAGCCGATGTGACACTTGGTCTGATAAGCGTCACATGGAGAGTATGTGCTGTTTTAACATGTGCTGGAAAACACGATCAGACCTTTTCACAGGAATCAGATAAGAACAATTCCCTAACTCAGCTCCAATTTCAGCTCCAAAAATATTAGGATCATGTAGAAAATGTAGTTCCATGCATCTTCCATTCATACAACTACACGGTACTGATGTAGATGATACAACACAACGGGAACACAATAACAAAACCTTATGACGTTGTCTGCTTTCCAATTTAATCTCCCATTGAGTAAAAAGAACAGCACTTGATGCTTTCCTCCATCTTATCTCTTGAGCAAAGCCAGCAAGATTCTCTCTGCTATTTACTCTCGATCATGTTTAAATACCCATGCTCAGTGTCTCTGATTTGAAGAGTTACGTTTGGTAGCTGCACTGGTTTCATTCTGAGATCACCCTGTGTTTTCTGCAGAACGGCATGACAAAGTAAAAATCTTTCAACGTTGTAAACATGGTCAAAGCTTTGAGCTCTGCGCAGTTACACCACCAGCTGTATGTCCTCGATGAACAGCCACGGTTTGATAAGGGCAGACAAAAGAGAAGTTCAACATACAAGCGTGTATAAAAACCTCTGCAATACTGATTGAATCAGTAGGTTCATTCCAGACAACAGACCTGACCAACCCCCCCCCCAAAAGGACAACAATGGCGTTGCCATGGTGAAATCGGAGATGTCTGCCAGAGTCAAGCTGCAACTCCCAATCACTTCGTCTGCTGTGACTATGTGACCCCCCCCCCCCCCCCCAACTCTCCTCCCCACTCACAGAATGACTCTGGCCTCACAGTCCAGCACAGCCCATGGACTGGTACAACCTCGGTCATTACCGCAATACGCCTATTACCATAGAAACAATGTGTACCCCCACCCCCAGGGCCATGAAGCACCCCGATCAACCTCAGCACAGCTTCCATGAAGCATTTCCTCTCAACAACTAAGCTTGTTACTCACTAACTGCCCCCAAACTGGAGCAACAGAATCTTCTGAGTCCAATAAAGCAATAGAGGGATAAATGGTCTTATTGGGCAGTCTGTTCTTCCCTGAGCAGCATGTCGCTCTTTCTGGGGAGTTTCAGCATGAGACATCCATTACACTCAGGGAGAGACATTACAACACACTGCTGCAGACCATTAACCAATCTGGCAACATGCTCCCAGATGGAATTAGAAGGCGTGTTTGCATGTTATATCAGACTCGTCCAGCAAGTCACTCACCAGTCTCTCCATCTCCTGCTCCCGCAGCCGCTCTTCCCGCTGACGCCGGTGGTATTCCAACAGCTCATCCTCGTTGTCGCTGATCTCCGTGATGCTGTTCTTGCGTTCCCTCATGCCCGGATGCGCGAAGCGGAAATCCCTGTGTCCTGCTGACATCTTCCTGTGACTTCTTGGGCTGCCAACCGGTGAAGAGCCAGGCAGGGAGCCCAAGCTGAAGGCAGGGGACAGGGGGCTCCCAAAGGGCCCCTTCAGGTCCCCCGTGGCGTCGCCTGTCCCGGGGGTGGGCGAGGGGCTTCGTGCGCGCACCGTCCTTGGGCTGAAAAGCTGCTCGGTGGGTGAGACCACTTTTCGTCTGAGCCTAGGGCTGTCTGAGACCAGTTTGGCAGATGGACTGTCAGGGGTTCGGAGGGCAGGGTGGGTACCTGGGAGAGCCCCGGGCAGCATGGGCACCCCTCTGCGCACTATAGAAGGGCTGAGTGGGGGAAGCTCCCTCATGCTGCCCCCGCAGGCATCCAGGGTCCGGCGGGCCAGCCGGGGACTTTCTGGAGGCTGGAGGGTACCCTGCTGTGGCCGCGGGGGCATGCCTTGAATGATGTGGACGATGGGGTCCAGGGGAGGCTGGAAGGCTCGAGGCGGGGGGGGGAACTGCTGCATGGGGCCAGAGCTGAGCAAGCAGTCTGGCTGGGGAGATTCACGGAACGGGCTGGACGGGCAATCCTGGAGGCTGATAGCCACCTTCACCCTTGGACTGCAGGGTGAGGACGAGGGGGACGCGGGGTTCAATTTGGGGCTCGGTTTGGGGCTACCCGGCATCGCTACCCTGCTGGCAGAAGGGGAGTCGCTGTGCACAGCAGATATGGAGACTGAAGGCATCATGGAGGGGAGCCTGGAGCTATCCGGACCTTTCCCCATCGGGCTGTCCTGACCCGAGCCCCTGCGAGCCGGCTTTGGACTGGGAGAAGCCTCCAGGAGGACCCTCCGCTGCAGCTGGGGGCTCTCCGGGACCTTCTGGCCCCCGCTGCTACCCGTGTGGTTGGGCAGCATGGTCCGCGGCTGAGGTACGGGTGGCTGGCTGGTGTAACTGTAGCTGGAGGATCTGACTGGAATCGGAGGCAGAGTCGGGATCTGCTCCTGGTGTCCGCTGGACGAGGGACTTGTGAGGCTGCCACTGCTCGCCGCTGAGGGCGAGGACAGAGGTGAGAATGGCGGAGAGGTATTTTCATAACTGGAGCCCACCGACATAGCACCAGGGCTCGTGGGGGGGGAGAGAAGGTATCGCCCACCCCCATTTAACATGGGGGATAGTGAAGAGTGGTCAGTGTGGGGCACAGATCTCATCTTGAGCTCAGAGGAGGACGGAACCTGTGGGTCATCCATGATTAAGGAGTCCATGATGTCCTGCAGGTCCTTCTCCATGGAGCTGACCATGGCACTGTGATCCAGGAGCGCTCGCTCACAGGGGGCTGCGTGACACTTTGCCGCTGCTGACTGGTGGTTCCCATTGACCAAGCTCTCCGAGTCTGCTGGAAACAAAGCTACCATCAGCAAACATGTGCAGGACAGCCCCTGCTCTCAGATTCACACACCCTGGACACAAATTAACACAATAACAGTGCATTCAACTCAGATCTTTCTGTATAGGTGTGAAAATCACAAAAGGTTCAGCAAAAAGGAAAAAGTACTTCACCCTGACCTTGGATTTAATCACACCAAAAACGAACCTCCTTCACTCACTCTCAGATGAAGTGTCCTGTTAATTACATAATTGTACATCTGCTTAAAGACCTGCACCTGCTAAATTCAATGACCCCGCTTCCACTGGTGCCGAACACTGAATTTTAAAAAAAAGCATGAGAATGGCTAGTGCAGAGAGGCTTTGGAAGGTAATAGTAAAGTGCATATACGACTGAAGCCATACAAATCCCGGTGGTAACGTGTCCGTCGCGCGGGCAACAAAACAGCCTCGCGCCAGGGAGATGAAAGAGACACGCGATCGGTACACAGAGTAAACCAACCGACCAGATTTACAATACGGTGTTAAATCCAGTTTATTTACCTTTTAAAACAAAGGAAGGAAATAAACGAGATTAAAGGTCTGGCTTTCGGCCACGTCATAAAACACTTGAACTTTAGCAGTTTGCTACAATGTATGAATGGTGACACAAATGTTAAGTGTCCGCGTTACGAAACTCCTCGCAAACGATGTCTTAACACCACTAGGTTACCTCACGAAAACCTAACGGAATATTTCCGCTTAACATTAAAAAATGTTTTGTATTTACCGTCAAAAAGCTTCGGTTCTATGGCTCCCGACATGTTTTCAGATATCCTGAAGCGCTCGTTGGGAAGAAGCGCTCCAGGAATATGTCGGTTAGATTAAGTGGTTGGATATCGTGTTGGTGTCAAAAGCCCTGAACGCCTCACCACCGGACAAACCGTCAGTAGTGGGTTTAGAAACGCGACCCATCCGCTCTACTCATATTCCCTTCTGCTTCAACCGAAGCGTCGGTAATAAACGGTACTTACAAGGACAAGCTTGCAGCTAAAGCGTTTCGTCTGGCGCCCAAACAGGCTGAAAACAAACCGCCATGGCCTTGAACTCCGTCTTGGGTCGCCGGTACCGGCGAAGACGACACGAGCCTTCCTACACGGAATATTCCAGCCGGGTTCCGCGCGGCAAGCCCGGCCACACCAGCGCGCGCTCCCCCGCCCTCCCCTGTCCGCGGTGCTGATGTGACGGACGGACCTCTGGCTCCACGAGGGCGGGAGCGACTGCTGCGCTCTCGTGCTCTTAAAGCGACACACACACACACACACACTTTCGGCGGCCATACAGTCGTGTAACGGCACGGTACACACGCGCACGCAGCTAGCAGCCTAAACGGATTCTTTACACCCAAGAGTCAGCAGGCAGCATGAATCATCCCTCCAGTACATATTACGACCGACGCTAAAATGTTTTAATGCATTTTATGAGTCATTTCAGAACCAGCTTCGGGTTACCCAAGAGCACATTTCAGAAGAACACAAAGCAAACAGTCTCTGAAATAACAAAATCTATCAAATAGTCCCTGCAATACTGAAAAATCATTAAAACTACAATGAGGCGGCCAGTTATCAGCAAACGGGGAGGGAAGAGTGGATGGAGAGGATGGGTGACATAAAAATACACTCTGTAAAAGATACCCCAGTTCCTTAAATAAGCAGGGGTCAGCCAACAAAGCCATGTGGACTGGGAACGAGCTAGAATAGGACCCCAGAGTGACGGCTCCGCCACTAGCCCCTGTGCGGTGTGTGTCTGGTTAACCACTGTGCTTTTTACCTGGTTCAGCTACACCTGAATTCATTTTTACAAGTTTAAATTGCTATCAAAGGTGTAAATGGAGAAGAAAAATACTCAGAGCAAAGAGCAGTCCAGAGAAGCATTTGTTTAGATCTTAATAGCACTCTCCTGTTGACAGGAAACGGCGCCTCTTTCAGATCGGAAGGAATTTATTACCCGCCCAGGAAATGCACTGGACCAAATATGTTTACACGTATCCTTGTGGCAGCCTAACAGGAAAAGGTGGCGCACAAGAGAGGGCAGACAGCACGCGCCCTGTACGCGGTGCTACAGACTGTACCTGCCCCCTACGCGGTGCTACAGACTGTACCTGCCCCCTACGCGGTGCTACAGACTGTACCTGCCCCGTACACAGTGCTACAGACTGTACCTGCCCTGTACACGGTGCTACAGACTGTACCTGCCCCCTATGCGGTGCTACAGACTGTACCTGCCCCGTACACGGTGCTACAGACTGTACCTGCCCCCTATGCGGTGCTACAGACTGTACCTGCCCCGTACACGGTGCTACAGACTGTACCTGCCCTGTACACGGTGCTACAGACTGTATGCGCTCTTCCGTCTGCCTCTGTGTGCCCGTGATGGGCTGCGCTTTAATGGCTTCGACATGTGCTGGAACACACTGGCACCCACCTCTCTGAGCCTTATTGTGAGCAGCAGGTCTGAGTTCTGTCCTAGCAGGTGCCAGCACAGCCAGACATGCTGGTGGAAAAGGCAGATGCCATTAAGGTCATCCGTGGAAGGGCCACTTTGGCTGCCTTCACTCACCATGTTTGAATGCAACATGTAAGCGACTGGATTTTGGCACAATGATATGCTAAGAAGTGACAATTTTGATGTTTGGCTTGTTAAATTCATATAATGGCCTGTGTGTGTGTGTGTGTGTGTGTACATATGTGTGTGCGTGCACATCTGCGTGTATGTGTATGTATGCACTTATGTGTGTGTGCACCCGCCTCTGTGTGTGTGTATGTCTGTGCGTGCGGGCATGTGTCGGGGGTGAGTGTTGCATTACCTGTGTGCAGTCTGGCCGTGTGTGTGTGTGTTGCCTTACCTGTGTGCTCTGCCTCTGTCTGCATGCTCTTCATCCTGAAAGCTTCTTCAGGGTGGTTGAAGCGGAAGAAGGACGATTGGCCAAAACACAGCATACAGCCTGCAGGAGCCAGACAAGAGCACCTCACATTAACCATGACAACAGCCCGGGACACACAGTCTGGGGCATGGCCAGTGTCTTCTCACGCTGGAACAGAGACAGACAGGCCAGGCCTGTCCTCATCTAGACCATGGCCCCCACAGCGTCCGTCCAGCGTGTAGATCTAATCATGTGCTTTTTCCTAAAAACACTAGAAGCCCCAGCTACACAAAACAAGGCAAGTTCAGTAGAATTACTGTTCAAAATCTTAAGATATTTGGCATTAAATCACTCAGTGTAGCAGAGAATACGGGTGCAGTCCAAGGGGCGAGATGAAGTCGTACAGTGCACGTCTACCCCCACCTGGTTTCAGGAGGTGCTTCAACACTGTAGGTGTTAGATCAACACGGGGATTTACTGTGAAGCCTCTTTTCTCCTGTGTCTCCAAATACAGAGGATTTACAGCTGGTATGTGTGTATGGTGTGTGTGTGGGCAGAAAGTTTCCCCCATATAAAAGCAGACGTTCAGTGAATAGGGTGTGTCAGATGTCATTTTTGTTACAGAAGGAAGAAAGAGCATTTGATTATCAGACCAGGAGCAACTGGAACGCATAAACAGAGCCTTTACCGCATCGCCATAGAAACCATCCCAGCTGAGAAGAAAGACAGAAATCTGTGCTATAATCTCTTAGAAAGACTGTTGAGAGACATCAGCACAGAAATGACCACATTATTGTCCATATTCAGAATCTTATAATAACTGATGGTGTGCTTGAGAGTGTCGGCATGTCTGGCTCCAGTGTGGGGAGACGCGCAGCGCTTTGCTCTCTGTCTGGGCATGCCACAAAGCTTGAGGAATGATTCAAATCATGACTCCAAATTATAAAACTGAGTCCTAACTCAGTTTGCGTTAACAAGAATTGCAGAGGGCCTCAGTCATGCTTGACAACAGGCACACCCACTAAATTATGTGCCCAGAGGCGACAGCTTAGCACACGCTGATCCCAGCACTTAGTGGATCACTGTTCTTCACATATCACCCTGGACCAAGTCATAGATACAAGAGAATTCCTCTCAGACAGAAACAGAAGTCAACAAAAGTGTGGATGTGTAGTTATTGCCTGACGTCACTGAGTGGCTAACACAGGAAATCAATAGACTCCTGGACATCCAGATTGCCAGGGGAAGATCCAATGTGCTGGCTTTAGTCATGTCTGGGTACAGCGCAAAGTCTTTTATGCATTCAGGAAATGTGTAAGATTAACACCAGCACAAGAACAGGAAATGCGGAATTCCTAGAAAGCAATGATGTAGTAAAATCATAACTATACCAGCAAAACATTGTGAAAGCCTTACTTACAGAACAGAGCTGACAAACCCTGACACTTTTGTATTGGCACCAGTGCTATTCTACTTACATTCACTTCAGGCCAATTAAAACTCAACATTTTGGCAATTATATATTTTTTTTTTACTTGAGAGACTCTCTAAATCTAGTAAATGGGATGTTTTTACAGTGGTTCCACAGAAGACCATGACGTAAGATATGAGTCTGAACCCAAAGACATGAGAAGAATACACATGCATGTGTTATGGAAGGGCAGTGAAATGACTACCTCATCAGAACACACACACACGCACGCACACACACGAACGCGTGCACACACACACACACACACACACACACACACACACACACACACACACACACACACACACACACAGTCAACCCTGAACACACACAGCACAAAACAATAAACCACACCTTCACAGTCAACCCTGAACACACACACACACACACACAGTCAACCCTGAACACACACAACACAGAATAATACACCACACCATCACAGTCAACCCTGAACACACATACACAACACAGAACAACACACCACACCACCACAATCAACGCAGTAAACCACACCAAGGCTGCTCCAGGACACCCTTAGACAAAAAGCAGATCACAGAAGCTCTGCGGTAGAAAACATGCACACACTAATTAATTGAGTGATCTTGTCAAATGTTTAATAACCTACATAATTGTCATGCGATTACTCAATTTCTACATATCATAAGAATCTATGATTTACATTTCCAACTCCCTCCATGTTATGTACATAGGAGAGAACATTCTTCAGTAAATAGCACAGCTAAAAGTGGAGGTTAAACATAGCCTGTGCTTTCCTGTGTTTGGAGATGAGTGCCGAGCCTCTGCCAGTCATTCTGGTTAATTTTATCACAGATACTATGGTACCAGATGGAGTGCTTGTATGCTGTCAGTTTCCTGTTCCAGTGACTCACACTCTTTGGATATGAGTGTCGTCTTACAGACCCCCCTGTGTGAGGTCCAACAGTCATGACCTTCCTTTATAGAGCCATATCCCACACCTCACGACCTGCAAATAATCTACACCAATTACACCATCCATCAGTCTGTGCAAAGGGACACACAGGCAGGTCTGGCAGACCAAAGTCTATTTTCCTTCAAAATGCCAAATTTCCCATAATTATCCTATTTGTGGGGCTGGTTGGGGGGGGGGGGGGGAGAACGTGGGTACGATAAGATCTGTGGATCACTGATTATGTGTTGAGTCAGTGACATTAAAGTTTCATTTTTCCAGTGCAATTCAGAAGTAGAGCTTCTGTTTCAGAAAAGATAATGTGAGCTGAGTGTCTAATGTTATGATACAGCTCCCATTGAGCAAAGCAGTGAGGCCATTCTCCCACTGCGGCCTTCTACCCAGGGTGAAATTCACTGCAGTATAAACCTCTGCAGTGATTGACCACTTGTCAGGCAAAATTTGACTAAGAACCATTGTGTGTTCTTAGTGCAAGCTTTGCCTCAACAGTCATTCACGCTAATGCCACTACTCATCACTGGGAGTAGCGTCTGGCCCGGGTCCAGGGAGCTGGGGACCATGACTCAGCTGAAGACTCAGAACAGCACCACAGCAGTCCGGGACACGACGGTACCACTGCACTCAGGGACATGACAGGGAGACACACACAACTTCTCACATCAAAACTATGTGAAAACTACAAATTATGCAAAACTAGAAGTGTGGGAATGTGTGACTATTTCCGTTATTTCATAATGCTTCCAACAGAAAGACACTGTTTTTGCTGACAAATCTCTAGCAAATTGCAGAATTAGAATCTTTGTATGCACAGCCATTACCAAGTGAGACCTTTGGATCTTTACATTCCTGTCTCGTGAGAATCATGCACATAAGTATATATCTATGCAGTTGGTATATATTGTGTATGATGCAAAATGGCAAGCATCTATATTTAGCACACTGAGCATATGCTTAGTTATAACTGACAGCTCTGTAATAAACAATAAAGTGTCTGTTTATTATCTGATTATTATCTGATTATTATTACTGAGAGATCAGTATAGTAAGAAATATTGTTTAGAAATGTATTATTCTTACATATGCAGGTCCAATATAGTTACAATACATTCAGCACTGTGTCTCTGGGGTCAGAAACTAAAGAGCACAGAAAAGCAGAGTCTCAACCTGGCCAGAAGACTCCCAAACAAAGGGACAGCAAGAGGCTCACACTTGGGTTGCCATGGCATTTGGTTTTACTGTGTATGGAAAACTCCAGCAACTCCAGCAGATGGGTGCAAGCCCAGTGTTTCCATAACTCCTCCCACACCAGGAAACAAGGGCATCGGTGAACGTTCCCCACACGAGCACGATACCGTGACACCATCATCTCCATAAAGGAGAAAAGTTTACCACCTCTCCGATTCCAGACATGTTCAACACTGAAAAGGTGGCATAAATATGTTTATAACAATTATTAAAAGGGGAACAGGAAACATTAAGTTTGGACTTAACTGGAGTTGTAGGAATGCTCTAATGGAGGAACAGATGTTCAACACAGATGTTCAACAGGCAGATATTTGTAAACAGACTTTGAGTTCAACCCTGACGACACACAACCCATGAACCTTGAGGTCAGGCACAAACACATGGGCACACACAGAAGGTCCGGTTACCTCTATCTAGAAATCACTGTTGCTATTGTTAGTAGCCAATACAAATAAAGTATGTGTGAACTGTCTGGGCAAACAGTCAGACCAAGCAAACAGCTCAGCAGTAGAAAGAAGAGAAGGAGGATAATAGCATTGGGTTAGATTGACCATGAATAGTCGTGTAGCACTGGACAAACACACCTGACCATGTCAAAATGAAAGATCACCTCACCACAGTAATAAACTATAGGCTTTGTTCCCTCTGTCAGTGATTCCCTGTCTGTTTCAGAGTTATACAGAGCAGGCCTAAATAAATGCAAAATGATTTCAGAGGATAACATACACCAACATCTAACAGCCAATAACAAAATAATATCGAAAACATTATTTAAACTAGTCAGCTTCCTCTCTCATACAGCTGCAGATGTCAGGCAGACTGCTTTGCTAACTCATGGAATCCACAGTTGACTACCCAAAGACGACTACTTGTGCCTTTAAAAGATAGATGTCTTTCAACTCAATTATAAGTAGCCTATAGGCAATATCGATAACCACCTGTTGATTAACACGTCTGCAGGGTCTAGATTACTGCACATTATAATATATAATTAACACATTAATCGCAATTTCCTTTTCTCTGTCAGGGATCAGGGTACTTACTGCCGACCAGAGCTCGATTGCCTCTGTAACCCAACAAAACTTCGATTAAATGTTCATTAATTCCTAAAAATGCCGATTTTATTACTAAATCACAGGTAACTCGCCGCTCCGGTCACTCACGTCTAAACCCAAATGGTCCGGTCCCGCGTGCCGTCCGCCGGGGACATGAGACCTGTCCCTTTAAACAGATTCCACGTGGGTTTACAGCCAAGTTCCCGTAGAAATGAAGCGGGTCGGTTCCACGTTACCGTGAAATATCCGTCGTTGCGGGGGTAGTACTCAGTGATTCGCCATACTCTCAAACTCTCTCTGACTTACAAAAGAAACTGAGACAAAGAGGTCGGACGCCTGCGTTGAAGAGTGCAGCTCTGCGCGATTATAATTCAGTTCTGACAGAAAAATGTTGTCCAGTCCAGTATCGGTCTTTAAGCTCACGGATCCGGTGCTGTATGTGGCTGCGTTTTCATTCGTAATTTCTCAGAGGTGTAGGAAGCTGAAATGCTGTCTCCGTCAAAGCAAACTCAGTTTCCCCGGCACACAGACCTGAAGGGTGTGGAGATGATCTCTGAGTCAGAGCTCCAAACGGCGAGGCGAGGGTTTGCCAGGTTGCTGCTGCACCGTGAGACTCGGTCTCCTGTAACGGGCACGTATTGCACGTGTTTAAGAGTTCTGGATGGCACCTGTGCCTTTTAAAGCATTTTAAAATATGCGAGCCCTAGCAAATTATTGCTGTATATTACCCATGCAAATGACATGCACGCACTCAGACGTTGGCCTGCACAACAGAATGTCCCAGACACCCTCCCCCTAGACCTGCTCAGTCAAATTGCCCCCACAGACAAAAGATGTTAAACTGGGGGTGAAGATTCTCGTTCATGAATGCAGCAAAATGATTTCACACATTTGGGCTGAAGTCTGTTTGTATGCTAATGATCGCTGAGGGAACAGTCATTTTTTAAACATGTTCACGTCCAATTTGATTTGATGTTTGATGTGTCTGAGTGGGCTCAGAGGACCATCCAGCAACGACTGAAGATTTGGAAAGCTAAATTATTTACTTTGCTTTGAGTAAATGAGTTGTCATAGAAACAAAAGCCTTAGTGTGTAAACTATAGTCGACAAAAGTATAATGTTCCCAAAGTCAAGTCAATATTTTTACATGCAGCACTTTTTACAATACTTTGTTGTCACAAAGCACAAAGTGACTTTACAAAAGTCTTTTCAGTCTTCTAGGTGATTGGACTCCTGGGTGACATATTTATAGGCTACAAACAGACATATAACAAATGACAAGTCTAGTAACCTGATCTACACCGTAGTAACCAGACCTACACCCTAGTAACCCAATCTACACTCTAGTAACCAGACCTACACCCTAGTAACCTGACCTACACTCTAGTAACCAGACCTACACCCTAGTAACCTGACCTACACTCTAGTAACCAGACCTACACCCTAGTAACCTGACCTACACTCTAGTAACCAGACCTACACCCTAGTAACCTGACCTACACTCTAGTAACCAGACCTACACCCTAGTAACCTGATCTAGACTCTAGTAACCAGACCTACAACCTAGTAACCTGACCTACACTCTAGTAACCAGACCTACACCCTAGTAACCTGACCTACACTCTAGTAACCAGACCTACACCCTAGTAACCTGACCTACACTCTAGTAACCAGACCTACACCCTAGTAACCTGACCTACACTCTAGTAACCAGACACTGATTAAAGCATCTGTAACTAACAGGAAAGGGTGTGTCAGAATCAATCTAACCTGCCTGTTTTACGAATAAGAACACAGGGTCTGCAACTGTAATATTTAACATGATTCTGTTTTTTTAAAGCCTGATTTTGCCAACAGATATCAGCGATACCTTGAGATAGACGGGCAGGCTTGGTGACTGGAAGTCCATCCATGCTACACGGGTTCCCGCAGGGGTGCAGGGTGATGACTCCAGCCTTGTTCTCAATGAAACAGTGTAGCCCAGCCACTCCAGGGCCGTGGACGTTGATATCTGTGGCTCCATGACCTAGAGTTGTTCGCCCTGAGGAGAAACCCCCCAAAGACACCGGAGTTTAACCATTAACCAGCAGCACCTGCCAGCAAGTAAAATCAGAAGACAGACAAATGCAACTCCTGTTCTGATTATAAGCAAATTCACCAATGAAATTACTGTGTAATTATAATTGTAATTGAAAGTGGCAATACTAGTCTCTGTCACTGGATGATTGTTTTATTTGAAGTCTGAAAACTCTGAGCTTTTAGCAGATACAGTTTCACCGTGAGCAAGAGTTCTCTCCTCTCCACACCTTAGTCACAAATAATTAACTATTACGTCACCAGGGCAGAGTAGACCAGAGTGGAAGGTGAGCATCCTCTCTAGGAGGAATTAATTACGCCACGGTCACCAAGGGACACTACAGCCCTGGACCCAGAGCATGGCAGCCCAGCGTTTAATCTCTGGGCCAAGGAAAACAAGCGGGACCATAGCACCGATAAGAAAAGAAAAGAAAAGCACATTCCTGTGCCCCTCCCCCGCTGGTCTTGTCCTGCGTTATCTGCACCCAGGCGAGAGAGATAAGCCCGAACCCATGGCACACCTCCACTCCACATTAGCCCAGCTGAAGAGGACTCGACTCCAGCGTTCATACCGTTGTCTCTTAAAGCGTGCCAGAGTATTCGGCTCAACTCCAGATAGGTGGATGGGGGTGGTGTGGGGGATGGGCTTAACCCAGCGGATCTCAGGATCTGTGGGCAGTTCCAGATCTCAGTTCCTCACGTACTTCACATTCCTCTCTGCAGAGTGTAACATGCCGTTACTGAGCCATCATGTAGAGTTACTGAATAATACAGTCATAAGATTTGGGTCTGTGAAGTCTGGGGGAAAATCTGAAGACCCCCCCGAACTCCCCCACCTCCCCGGAGAGCGAGGGGTTATTAAAGAAGGAGACGCTTTAAAGATCTCCTGTTTCTACTGGCTCAGGAAAAGGAGGTGATGACAGGCTTGGGTGATTAGCCTTCAATCTGGAGACAGAAAGGGAATTGTGTGTGTGTTGTGTGTGTGTTGTGTGTGTGTTCTAAATGCAGGTATGCATACCACTCGGTATCTTGCATTTGCTTTCTGAATTGTATCTCTCTGTCCACCACTCACCCTCCGGCAGGGCCAGCAGGGTAATGGCCGTGCTGAGCCGGCCACTCCCCAGACTGACCAGATGGGGGCGCTCAGCCTGAACCTTCAGCCCCTTCCCGGTCTCGATCAGGTCCAGTGGGGTGCTCTGTGGAGTCAGAAAGCTCACAGGTGGGGTCTGGTTTATGAATGACACAGCAGCACATCGTTAACGGCGTGTAACCTCCGGCTGAGGCCCCGTGCAGGACACAGTGTGAATCAGTGTATTGGTGAAACGTCGGCGATGAACGTATTGCATTTTCCTCACAAATGACTGGACATTTATTTGGTGTTTGGCACCACACACTTGCGTGGCCTTGAGCACGACGCAGAGTAACTCCACAAGAAAGCGGGATGTAAATACAGACCCAGAGTCGCTGTGTAGGTTATGGTCTCTCGGGGATGTTTGCATGCGAGGACAGGTACACATATGGCTTTGGGCTTTTGTTCTGTGCCAAGTGTGTGAGACGTGCTCTCACATATGGCTCAAGAGGGAAAAAATGTAAAAAGCTAAGGACGTTAAAAGCAGGAGGGTGAGCAGCTGTTGCCATGGAAACAGTGTTAGCTGCAAGCGCCTAGGAAGGAGTAACCCAGATCTTTTTTCGGGGGAGGGGGCGGGGGTAGGGGTGTATCTTACTGTCTTGCAATGACATCATTTTCCTGGAGATATTGCTTGTTTCTATTTTTGTGCGTTAGTTTTATGTCTCCTGCATGAGGTCCTGGCTTGTTCATATCATTCCACATAAATGTATGCATGTGTGCTAGTCTCAATATTTTTTACATTTATTATTTATTATAACATTTTATTTAAAAATTCTTAATCTTCAGCCCTTTCTCAGATCAAACCTCTTTGAAAATTGATTCAAAGCTATATGGATGGGTTTATATTTTCTACCCATGAGCCTTTAGATGAGATTATCTGGATGGAGGGACTTTAAGTGGAGAGATGTTTAGAGCATCTGACATGTCGTGTGCTACTGATTGGTGATGACATGGCTGCTGGTGAGACTAGCCTGTCATACGAGGGCGGACCTGAATCACCTGCTCCGTTCAGAGGTGAGCAGGTTACTAAGGGCTTTGATAATTTGCTAACATATTGAGTAAGGTGTGTGTGATTTAGGGAGAACCCCAAAACGTGATTTGGGGAGCCACAGCAATAGGGAGCTGTCCTGAGAGGGCTAAAGCTGCTCTGTTTGGTTAATGTTCTCTGACTAAGATCACCGCGTAGGCTGTGTGTGAAGCCCGAAACGGTTTCCTTTCTCAGGGTTTTTTTCTGCAGCAACTCTCGCTGGAGTAAAACAGAAAGGATTAAACGCAGCCAAACAACAGCTTCACTGTGTAATTCAAAACTTGTCAAAAATGCTTTACATGTTGGTTTTGTGCAAGTTCAGTCTGTTATCTAAGACAACAACTACGTTAGCAAGGTTTACATACTTAAAGTAGAGTTATTATAGCTGCAGTCTTAAATAAGCAGACAGGGGATCTGAAGACTCACTACAATGGCCTTGTGCTATGGTTTATACTATTGTGTCTTATAGTTCAGTTTATACTATAGTATCTTAGAATTCCATTTATACTTTGGTATCTTATAGTTCTGTTAATACTACAGTATCATATAATTCAGTTTATACCATAGTGTCCAATAGCTTGGTGTTTACTGTGTACTCCCTCACCTGCAGCACCTGGTGGGTGTGGTGGCCACGGTCCAGTACAGTTCTGTTCAGACGCTCCATGCCCGCTGCTGTATCCGTTGCTGCCTCTAATCCGTGGGCATCCTGAGAGGCACAAAGAGTCCTGAGAAGCCTGCAGCCCTGCTTCATCTGACTAGATGCGTGTCCTTGAGTGTCTCTCAGCCTGCTGTGTGGTGACTGTTTACTGGTCTGATTCTGCTGGCCTTATCGGCAGTTCTGCGCTTGTTCTTACGCACTTGTCTGACTTAATTCAGACACAGAGTCTCACTTTGCTCCTGGCTGACAGGTGTTAGCGGACACGGCTAAGACTCGCACGTGCGTGTGTGTCTCATGCCTGACTCACTGTTCTCATTAAAAGCACTAGCATTCCCATGGGAGTCAGGATTTCCTCCAGGTATCTGATTTACTGTGTTTAGCCCAATTATAGCAACAATCTCCCATTCTTGACACACTCGTGAACACGCACACACACGCACGCACACACACACACACACACACACACACACACACACAGACACACGCATGCACACACACACGCACGTGCATGCACACACACACACACACACACACACACACACACACACACACACACACACACACACGTACGCACACCACCCTGCCCTGGAATTCCTCTTCACTTACTCACACAGCCCAACGTTTGACTTGAACCATTGAACCAGAGTAGAAGGAAAGAAAGCCAGAGTTAAAAATGGCCATATTTGTCCATGCCCTGCATAAGGAGGTGACCGGAGTCCTGCAGCTGACCCCTGTGAGCACCCTCGTCTGTACAAGACGCGGTGGAGTCAAACCCAAATCACACGCAGACCTAATTCATCCAAATCCACCAAGGGAAATTAAAATAAAATCTTTTCAGTTACATCAAGATACAGTCACTAATGACTTATTGCAACCACCACCTATGAAACAAAACTGTTACACCTCTTGCGCATTATTACACATTACACAATAAAATAAACGATACTATGTAAGGAAAGGCATTTGGTTACTTTTACAGTTTTGCAATATTCTTAATCTGAAACGAATCTCAAAATTTTACCTGTTGTTCAGTTTCTTAACACCTACACTTCAGCAGTGTCCCTTTGCATGCTACAAGAAAGGAAGAATGAAGCTCGATGTGTTATTGTGTGCTCGTCGGCGTGGTGTATAATCGGAGGAGAGAAGAGCTTGCCTGTGATTCGCAGACCTGCCTGTACACGCCGCACTGAGCTGGGACCTGCCCGCCAGCCCCGAGCTGAAGCCCTGATAACAGATCCTGGAGTGCAGCTCTAAAAAGCCACGGAGAGGAAAGAGCGTGCGGAGAAACACAGGGAAACGTCTGCATGAGTAGGCCAGGGCACTCGTGTGAGATCACGACGGGGAGCCCCGAGGCCAGCAAATGTAGGTCACTGTAGGGGAGGCAGTGAGAGACTGGGAAAGGCACTGGGTCAGCCTCACCCCACTCGCGAAGGCACTGGTGCGGGGTTATAGCCCTGACAGCCTACGCAAATCTGCTCTCAGGCTCAAGCTGTTTCTGAGCAATGTGAGCACATTCTTTTCCAGCAGCAGCATATAAAGGTGGCATTGTTTGCCCTTGGGCATCTGTGGACCTCCCCTCAGCCACCAACCAGCCTTTCTCTGGGCTGCTGAGCTGCTGGAGGGACTTGACAGCCATCATACCAGCAGAGGTCTGGAAGGCTGGCTGGTGGTGGGGAGGGTGATGCTTGCATGAACTCCCCAAAGCACAGGCCCTGAGGCTGTGCAGACACAAAGCACAGGCCCTGAGGCTGTGCAGACACAAAGCACAGGCCCTGAGGCTGTGTAAAGGGGCAGTGGTAGCTCAGTGGTTAATGTCCTTGTTAATTGGATGGTTGCTGGTTCAAGTCCCACCCCCACCAAGTTGCCACTGTTGGGCCCTCAACAAGGCCCTTGACCCTCAATTGCTCAAGTTGTACTCAGAATTGTAAGTTGGTTTGGATAAAAGCATCAGCTGAATGCTGTAAATGTGACACAAAGCACAGGCCCTGAGGCTGTGCAGACACAAACAAGATGGTTGGCAAAATGCCTGATCCATGATAACATGGAGAGGCCTTTGCAAATCTCACGTTCTTTTCTGCTGTCCTGCGGATGGTATGAGCTGCATATGTTTCCCTTCCCTCTCACTCCTGCTTCATGATGGATGTGATAGTGGCTTGGTGATCCGAGTCAGGTGTCTTGGAGCTGGAGAATGCAAACGCCCAGATCGGAGAGGTCAGAGTAGGAGCAGCACGTTCCGGGTGGATGTGGAAAGGGAGCGCGTCCGACCCAATGGGAGCCACCATGGGGGCTGCAGGGAGAAGGGGAGCAGGCAGGCAGGCGTGTCTCTGCAGGGAAAGAAGGGAATGCACCTCCAGGAATGCTGGTGTTCCGCAGCGCACTCTTCACCCTGCTCTTGACGTCTAACGAATTTTCTCTCCCTGCTCCACGTGCTTTAAATGTGCTGAACGAGTCAAAGAGAAGTGAATGGTTCACCAGAGGGAATACGGAACTGTAGCAAAGACGCCTTCACTTGGGCTTCAGTAGTAGAGTTGCACCAGCCTGGCACCTCGTGCCCACACACTGAGAGTTATTCATCAGCAAGGGAGAGAGAATGTCAGAAAAGAGAGAGAGAAAAGACTATTTCTGCTGAATGCTTATCTTCATTTACCAGCTGTCTAATCTGAGACTTCCACCTGGTGGTGGGCAGCAAGCACACACACACACACACACACACACACACACACACACACACACACACACACACACACACAGAAACCTACAACCACGTCAAGAACCATCAGCGTGACTCCACTGTTGCAAAAGCAGTCCTCAGCAGTGTGTAAACAGTAGATGCTCTCACTGGAAGTGGCGGTGTGACAAATGGCCCCACGCTGCCTATGGCTGTGGCTTCCCACTCGGAAATGCCAGACTTCAGAAGATGAGCTCGGTGGGGGGGATTGGTAGAGAAAATGAGTTGTGCACATGTGCATGCAGACAGGATATTGAGGAGCAGAAGAAAAATAACTTGACATTTCTGTGAGCATATGATTATGGCCACTCGTAGGCAGCCAAAGACGTGGGTAGCTAAGCCACCATTTCAGTCCATGCCGCAAGTATGTCACAAAATGGCTCTAGGGACACACTGGCCATGCAATAAATGTATATTTAGTCAAAAATGTGTAGGCAGCAGTTCCCACACATTTCCACATTATGTAAGAAACTTTGGACAGCATAGGAAAGGCATTCTGCCAACTGAGAGTACAAATGTACAAATTCATGTGCTCCCTTTAAGAGTAGGACCAGGGAAAAACTTACATATTTAAACAGGGTTTAAATATTTCACAATATTCCCATGTGATCTTTTTTTGCACAAATCAATTTTTTTCTCTTCTGCTATCTGTTTTTTCTGTTACAAGACTTGAGAGCCACTTGGTGTCATTTTATAGTACAGAAGGGAATTTCTGGCATTTGACACTCACTGACGCGCTTTGTGTTGGTGAAGACAGAGCTGCACCCTGGGGGGAGGGCCAGGGTGCGGCGTGCCCTCTACACGCCGTCACACAAGCGCAGGTCAGAGGAGCATCTTCAAAGGTTTCTGTGGGCATGTGTCTGTTAATGTCAGCAGTAGGATATATGGCCCTTCATTTTGGAGCACAGAGAATGAAAGGAAAACATAAACGAGGTTGGACCAGGCAGGCAAGAGGCCTGGAGGGAACAGGATACACGTCTGGCAGAAGAACTGCAACTCTGAACAGGCTAACAGTGATATTGCCTCCCGCTGTAACTCTAACGACCCACAGTCAGGATACTCCTGTAGAGAGAGACTGGGAAGCCATTACTGGTGTTGGAGGATAAAGCATTCAGTGTGTCATCAAGTCCAGTGTTCCAAGTGAAACAGGTATTTAGTGGCCATTTTTAACAAGCTGAAGTGCAAACTCCTCTCACATTTCAAATCTAATCTCAGGACCATAACAATACCAAGTTACTTAATTGAGGGGATTCGTTAACTTCTGCCATCATGTCAAGCCAAATTCCGTTGGGACCATTTCTGACGTGACCCGTCATGATGGAATCACATGTCGAGGCCACAATGGATGCTCCTGTCTACAGTGCAATGTGGGCGGGATCGAGCTGGGCTCATCCAGCTGGCTGAGATTGCCATCCTGAAAATCACCAGAGGAAACAAAAGCAAACAAAGGAGCGAACGACCCGGACAACAGGAGACCAGCGTGTGTATATACAGACTTCCTGTAGGACTGAGAAAACAGACCACTTCCTGGGGCGAGATGTCGGGGCAGAGAGAGTTAAACATCACGGCCTTATCGCTGAGACAGGCAACCATGCCAGAAACGTGGAGAAGAGGTGCACGTTAGAAGAGAGAAGCTATCAGTTAGATGGGCTCGTCTCGAGAGACGTTCGGTGGCTCTGTGGCACGCAAGCACAGGCTTGGGTTAACCGTCCCCAGCGATGAGGAGTTTGTCCTCAGTTGAACTGTGCCGAAATCCAAACCACACAGAGACAGGCCTGACCAAAAGCGGTTTCAGAATGAACAGAAGTAGCAGAATGTCTGAAAGGCACATTAGACTGAGATCCACATATGCAACTCCACACTTTTGAAACGAATATTCTATTTAGTTCAGCACAGCGCTGGTATTCATGCACTTCTGGTGAATGATGGAATGACTACTGAAGGAGCCTGGCTAATGCATCCCTGGCTGGGATTCCGCTGTTGAGAATGACTGAGTCAGTCTTCCCTTGTGATCCCAATAACACCTCCTGCCTCTGCGTGTTTGGGGGCAGCGGGTCTCTTCATGAACACCATGTTCCAACAGGCTCTGCCTCAAACGTTCCATTGACTTTGGCTGTTTGACTCCTAAAGACACTGAGCTCCACAGGCAGTCCAGTGCTTCTGGAACAAAGAGCCCTATTCAGCTTGCATGATCCCCACAGAGGAGCAGGGTAGGGCCCTGGACCTCATCCACCACGGCCAGCGACAGGACAGGGTCCTGCCCAACCTGTGTGGAGGAAGGCCGGGTCCCGACAGCTGGGTGAATCGGTTCTGTGTTCCCCACGCAGCCCACAGGAGAGCACAAGCGCCTCTGAGATGGTGTAGTGTTTGAGTGCGGGCAGAGTGCCACAACTGTGGGATGAAATGGTTATCTGGCCTGGCCAATCAGCTTTGAGCATGTCTGTGTAGGTCTGGCATGACAACACATGATTGGTGTTGCTATGTGCGTACGGTGAGTGCATGCAAAACAGAAATGCAAAATAGAAATCTCAAAATAGAGACAGCTCTGTGTTTCCATATACATATACACTACTCACTACCTGCTGTTTTTTTTATTAGTTTATATTTTACACTTCATTATAGAATGGTTCTGTCTTCATACAGATCAGGCAAACCTCTGTTGACTAGATCAGTAAATAATTCTGCATAAAGCAGAGTCCTCCACACCAACTCTCCTAAAAATCTCCTTTCTGCTTATTAAGTGATTCATTAGCCAAAGAAAGCAAAAAAAAAGGCCTTGTTATGGTACATTTCTCAAATTTTATAGTGCAATCCAAGATCCACCAGAGTGAGAGTATGATACTCCAAATCCAGCCAAGGCAAGAGTGTCTCGCCACTGTTTCTCTCCGCTGGGTCTCTCCATTGGGTCCCATTGCTGGGTCTCACCACTGGGCCTCTCTGCTCAGTCTTGCTGCTGGGTGTCTGCTGGTTCTCACCGCTGGGGGGGGATCCAGGTTGCAGAGACTCAGGTCTGCCAAGCAGAGTGGGTCTTGACCCCTCAGTCTTGACCCCTTGACCCCCAGACCCCTCAGACTGGGTCTTGCCTCTAATCTCCATTCGGGACTCTTTATTCGGGACGCTACTTTCCAGAAATTCCAACGAAGGCTCAGAGTGCCAATGAGATCTCAAAAACACCAAACAAATAAAATAACCACACCAGCACTCAACTTTTTTATCTCTACACTGGAAGGCAGCTGAGCTGGTACAGGCAACCGCTTCGACATGAAGTGCCCTCGAGTGACCCCTTTCTGCTTTGCGCACAGCAGCGCAAACACTAGCAGGGCATGGAAGAGAGGACCTACACCTCCACATCCACCAGGCCCTCTCTGAGGAGCTGGGAGGAACATGAAGAGTGGAGGTGCTGAAGGCTGAGGAGCTGGGAGAAGAGGTGGAAGCAAGGGAGAGGAATCAGCTTTGGAAAACATCTTTAGCTAATGGAAACCTGATCAGTGAGCTCCTTCCTCCGTCCCTCTTACGGAATATTTGTGCTGTTTCTGCATGTTTCTTTTTCCAAACCTTGCTTGGGAGCATGTTGCTTCCTTGACGGAATTTGCTATTTTATCCTGCACCACTTAATAATTTGAGGCCGAGTGTTGGGAGGAAGAGTGCAATGTGCAATGTGCAACCTTTGTGTCGTCGGGCAGTGAAGAGTTCGACAGCTGGCGGCGTCCACTGGGTGAGCAGACAGTGTCAGAGAAAGTGCAGCCCCGCAGTGAGGTAACAACAGCCATGTCATACTAGCTGCAGAACACCCGGTTTCTTTCCAGACGTTTTGAAAACAAGTCACTTTTTTTTTTCTTCAGACAGCAGAACTCCTAAGATTATGGAGGTTATTAGTGAGTAATGACTCTAAGGAAAGATATAAACTGTGCAGGCCATATCCCAGGGAGACAGGGAGGGTGGACACCAGCGGTGTGAAGTGCTGCTCTTTACAGCAGCTCTATGGCCAACAGTGATCTCACAGCTGCTTGCTGTATATACACACAGACTCACACACTATTTTCCAATAATAAATGGAATTACAAATTTTGTCATTTTTCCCAATAACACCATATTGATCAAACGTTTTCTTTTTTTCCAACTCTTACCCTGAACAACTGACAAACAGCTAACAAAACATACAGATTTGATTCCCGACGTAACACCTGCAGCTATGGTGGCTCCTGCGTTGGTGTGATATCGCGAAGGCCACAGAGAGCAGAGACATGGGTGCCATTACCGCAGGAACATTACAGCTTGAGGACAGCGTCACTAGACAAATGAGTCGAATATTCAACAGCGCGTCTAATAGACTGAGCAATGTGTGGAGAAAACAAACTCCTCAGGTTGTGAAGCAAAGTGCCTCACCTGGGATTCATGGTACCACAGGGCTGGGGTTAGCACTGCTAGCATCTGAAGTGAACAGACGATAAACAGTTGAGTTCTGATTGAATGCCCTTATATCTCTCAAGTGATGTTAAGACCAAAGACCAAAACTTGGAATGTTTTTGACTGGCCTAGTCGGCCAAGAAGCCTCAGATCTGAAGCCTCATTGAACATGTATTTCTCCTGCTAAAGGCACAACTGATGCCAGAACATCAATAGAGCACATACCAGAACATCAGGTGAGAATATAGCCAGAAAGTCAGCACAGCACATACCCAGAATGTCAGAACATACATACCCAGCATCTGATGATGTCCGTGAGTCATCAGCTGCAAGGGATTTACAACCATGTACGAAGAAAGAGCCATTTTATTTCGGCTTGGGCTAATCTGATCCCCTGAAGCAGTGGGACTATGGAGAAAAACAGCTGTGATTCCTGTATGGTTCGCCCACGACAGACGTAAATACACTCATACTAAAGCCTGACATACCGATATCACAGCCATATCACAGTCTGGGATACAAAACCGGAACAAACAACACTGTGTCACTCATCAAATCATTTTTCACTGAAATGAGCAGAATAAATGTGACACACACGCACTCCTTTCTGATTCAGGTTTGGTTTGTAGTTGATTTTCACCCTCACTAGTTAAGGTCTGCGGAGAAAAGAGTTGTTGGTATTTCTGACAGAACCAATTCAGTGTAATTCCAGCTCATTAAGTGCCCCTGACGCAAGCATGATTAGTAGGCCGCATGGCTGTGTGCCCTAGGGCAGGGCTCGGGGGCAGCGATCGGGGGCAGGGCTCAGGGGCAAACACCGGCAGGCTGGATTATTGTGTGCTGTCCTCATTGCTTTGACAGCGCAGTGGAGATGGAGAACAAAGCCTTGATTATTAGAACCAAATCTGATCATGGAAAGCTCTCTTCTGCCTCACCAGCCAACTTGAGGGTGAGGAGAGGAGAGCAGAGGGGAGAAGAGGAGAGGAGAGAAGAGGAGAGGAGAAGAAAAGAGAGGAGAGGAGAAGAGAGGAGAGGGGATAAGAGGAGAGGAGAGGAGAGGAGAGGAGAGGAGAGAAGAGAAGAGAAGAGAAGAGGAGAGGAGAGGAGAGGAGAGAAGAGAAGAGGAGAGGAGAGGAGAGGAGAGGAGAAGAAAAGAGAGGAGAGGAGAAGAGAGGAGGGGATAAGAGGAGAGGAAAGGAGAGGAGAGAGGAAAGGAGAGGAGAGGAGAGAAGAGGAGAGGAGAAGAAAGGAGAGAAGAGAGGAGGAGAGGAGAGGAGAAGAGAAGAGAGGAGAGGAGAGGAGAGGGGAGAAGAGTCGAAAAGAGAGGAGAGGAGAGAAGAGAGGAGGAGAGGAGAAGAGAAGAGAGGAGAAGAGGAGAGGATAGGAGAGGAGAGAGGAGGAGAGGAGAGAGGAGGGGAGGGAAGGTAGGAGAGGAGAAGGTCACAATGTTTCTAACTTGTGCTACTAAAGCTCTCTCTCTTTCTCTCTCTCTCTCTCTCTCTCTCTCTCTCTCTCTCTCTCTCTCTCGCTCAGCAGTCCAAGGTTTTCATCATTATATCCACAGCTAAGACTCATACATACATGTTTAAGGCTTTAAAGGAGTCACTGGACATGTTAAACTGTGGGACAATTATCAAATGCTTCAGTCCTTCCCTACACAGATAACCACATCCTTGGTCTCTGTGTCCACTGGAGAAACATCACCGCATAAACATTAATGACACCATAATGTCCTGCTCGAAACACAACAACACAGCTTGATTTTACTTTGTAACTTTGTAGAGAATTGATCCAGTTCCCCCTAATTAAAATATTTTAAAATGTCTACGAATCCCCAAGAAAACATAACATCAAATTTAAGAACCTCAACTGTGTACAAACCTGGGAAGAGTTTCAGGCAGCTCATAAAAAGTCGTCCCCGTTAACTGAGAAGCTCAGAAAACCAAACCAAAAGTTTGGAGAGAATCCTGATGCAGAATGGAAGAGTCCTACGTGTGTGTGGGCCCTCGCAACATTTCTCTGCCACTCTCTTTCTCGCCTCCTCTTCCTTACTCTCTCTCTCTCTCTCTGTCTCCCCTTCTCTCTGTTCCTCTCTCTCCCTCCCTCTCCCACTCTGCCTGACAGAGAGAGAGAGAGAGAAACTATCTCTCTCTCTCCTTCTCTCTGCCTTCTCCTCTCTCTTTCACTCACACTCACAATCTCTCAGACTCCCTCATTCTTTCTCTCCCCGCCTCTCTCTCTCTCTCTCTCTCTCTCTCTCTCTCTCTCTCTCTCTCTCTCTCTCTGTCTCTCTCTCTCTCTCTCCCCTCCTGGCCTGACACAAGGCCAGCATTATCCTAGTTAAAGAACTCCTCACTTGTTCACCGTTCTCACAGGTCCTGCACTGGCAGTGTGGCCCGTATTAAAACTCCAATGAAGGGGAGGGAGCACGTTGTTGACACCGAAACTGACTTTATCGTTCAAAAGCTACGCTCTGCTTCAGTGCTCAACCACTACAGGCTAAGGTGTTAGGATGCTTTGCTGTATGCACAGGGGACAGTAGGGCTCAACTCAGTCCCTCCATATCTCCATATTTTTTTGCTACGTCCTGTAGCTTCATTTGGCCCTCACTAACTCCATGAACATATACCAGCTGGATCAGGGGTTTACTCTTCTCATTTCCAGTAAGAAACTGAACCCGTGGGCCTTAATTCTGTCCGTGAGCTAAAGCCCTCCACGGATTATCCGGGTACGAGCATTTCAAGAGCCTTCTCAGCCCGCCGGCATGTCCAGGTGCGTTTGCCTGTGCTGAAGGTTCGTTTTGTGTTGTTCCTACTCTTTCATCCTCACTATGAAGGTTAAGTCACTCAAAGCTGCTGGGCACTGAAGCCGTGCAAAATAGCTAAAAAGGGGCCTTGCTTTATTCATCAGTGTGACGGGGAGGACTTGGGGCAGCTGGAGGACTGGCACAGAGGCCCTGCTGTCTGCAGATGTGGAGGTTTCAAATCAGTCCGATCTGACACGGGGGTTCAGTCCCACAGGCCTTTGACACTGGTCCATGCAGAAAAGGAATCCAACCAAGTCTATTCAAGCGACTACTTTTGATATAAAGCAAGCAAGAAATGTCATTCTCAAGTCTACAGAGATCAGAGAGGCACGGAGGAGGCGAATGATCAAATCGGAAGTGTTCCTCACTCTTGATTCTGACGTGATCCAGCCCTCTACATTTGAGTGATTTCCATGCTGCAAGACGTGTCTCTAGCACAGGCTCCGAGGACCACGCTGATCCACGCTGAGCCCTCATGCTCATGTTTATAAAGTCTGTTGCTTATGGTAATCTACTGTCATGAACCACAGAACACTTCACATTATCAGAGGAATCTGGACAATAGCAAGAACGCAATTTCTTTTAAAAATGAGTCTAATTAGATTATTTCCATCTCTTAAAATTGAAAAAGCATTTATATCATATGTATATGAAAGGCTGTGTGTGTGTGTGTGTGTGTGTGTGTGTGTGTGTGTGTGTGTGTGTGTCGGGGGGGGGGGGGTATGGTTATATAAACTTAATTTTGGCTTCTATTAAGGGTCCATCTGAGGGTCCATCTGAATGGTTCATCTCTCTGAGATCTAAACACACCATTCAAGCCTCTTGTTTTAGATCAGGAATGTGATATGGGATAAATTATTGTCCAAAGATTGGACTACAGGTATTTAATGTTTCAAGTTTGGTTTATTTGTCACATACATAGTCATACACAGTATAACTGGAAAAATGGGGCAGTATTGCTACATTAAATTCTGTAAGAAGGGGAGAACTGTTAACTCCTTTTGGGTCCCTTTTGGGTCCAGATCTCCACCAAACAGAGCACCATGACAGATGATTTTCAACTCCTGTGACAGCCTGCCTCTTGCATTCTGGCTGTCTGGTTAAACAGAAGAAATCACTGGTTGTCACTGGTTGAATGCACTACAGTGGCCTAGATTAGATTTGTTTCAGCTCCTGTGAAGGTGTGCGTGTGACTTAAATATAGAGATTAAACAGCTTGTACACAATAGAATTAGAATTGTCACTGTAAATGAAACATCCTAAAGCAACCACTCTACTTCTGTGTCTATTCAGCGGTTGTGAATACACTGTGTAATAAGAGTGCCCTCTAGTGGTTGTCCCTACGTCTCTGCACACACATCTCAACACACTGCGCAGTTCTCACTGGAAACACACCCACCTTTCTCATTTTCCTAAACTCTGGCATCGCCCATCAAATCTCAGTATGCTAACGAGCTAAACCTTCCTCCCACATGTGAAAACAGTACATCATAAATATTTCCTGGGGGATATAACCTCACACACTGATTCAGGAAAAAGTCAAACATCGTGGGGCTTTTGTTTGTATTTAATGTAAAAGTCATTTTGTTTATTCTTGTTTTTATGTAAATATGCAGTACACCTGCACTACTTTTGCAATGTTGAATATTTGTGAACAGTTATGTGAATGTAAACACTGTAAATGGATTACAGCATTCAGTGGATGTTTCTGAGGTCTCTGTATGTTGATAAAGTGAGTTTTGCATTTTGCAGCACACAGTATAACTTTGTAGTTTGTGTGTGTACATACCTGCTGTGTGTGTGTGTGTGTGTGTGTGTGTGTGTGTGTGTGTGTGTGTGTGTGTGTGTGTGTGTGTTATTCTGTGTGGAATACTTGGTTTTGCAGAGTGCGTGTGGAATTTTCAGTCAAAAATAGTTTTTTCTCTGTTGGTGTAAGATTTTGAGACTAGTTTGGATGGTTAAGTACTTTGACTTTTTAGCTTTTGGAAATACATGTAATGTTTGGAGAAATGTGTATGTGTAATGACTGAATCTGTGTAACATGCTGTGTGACACAGTATAGAGGGATATCTCTCCCCTCATGGGCTGTGTGACACATCATTAAGGGATATCTCACTCCTCATGGGCTGTGTGACGCATCATTATGGGATATCTCACTCCTCATGGGCTGTGTGACACATCATTAAGGGATATCTCACTCCTCATGGGCTGTGTGACACATCACTGAGGGATATCTCACTCCTCATGGGCTGTGTGACACATCACTGAGGGATATCTCACTCCTCATGGGCTGTGTGACACATCATTAAGGGATATCTCACTCCTCATGGGCTGTGTGACACATCACTGAGGGATATCTCACTCCTCATGGGCTGTGTGACACATCATTATGGGATATCTCACTCCTCATGGGCTGTGTGACACATCATTAAGGGATATCTCACTCCTCATGGGCTGTGTGACACATCATTATGGGATATCTCACTCCTCATGGGCTGTGTGACACATCATTAAGGGATATCTCACTCCTCATGGGCTGTGTGACACATCATTATGGGATATCTCACTCCTCATGGGCTGTGTGACACATCATTAAGGGATATCTCACTCCTCATGGGCTGTGTGACACATCATTAAGGGATATCTCACTCCTCATGGGCTGTGTGACACATCATTAAGGGATATCTCACTCCTCATGGGCTGTGTGACACATCATTAAGGGATATCTCACTCCTCATGGGCTGTGTGACACATCATTAAGGGATATCTCACCCCTCATGCCCCACAGATGCCGGCCAAACCCACCCATGCCACCCACTGCTGCAAATCCTCCGGTTTGTTTCTACATAAACAGAACCTTCTCTGTCCAAAAATTCCCACAAACAAATATAATCCCAGGTATGTGAAAGTGGTCCTGCGGGGTGAGCTGGCACTCAGATCGTCTCTCCCACGTAGCAATGGGCCATGAAAAAACAGCAGGACAAAGTTGCTTGGGTCTGCTCGTCTCTCAGTAGCAACAGCGAGACCACTGTTTGTTCTGTCTGAGGGCTCACACACGAGGAATTCCCCATACCCACTCAGAATGAATCTAATTTCCTCTGTGTTTGTGTGTGTGTCTCTTTCTGGGTGGGTGCGTGCGCGCGCGCGTGTGTGTGTGTGTGTGTGTGTGTGTGTGTGTGTGTGTGTGTGTGTGTGTGTGTGTGTGTTTGTGAGGGGGGTCTGGCTCTCACTCTCACCTGTGGAACAGCTCCACACTCACTTTTACAAAGGGCTCCTTTACTACTGAACTACAGCATCTACAACATGCTCACCATGATGCTAAATCATGTTTACTTTAGCAGGAGGAACAAGGGACTACATTTAACGAAAGAGGAGAGACACTACAATCATATGCAGACACAGCAATACACTGAGGTACTTGACTGCTCCAGTCAGCCTACTGGCCAGTGTCATAGCATCAGGCCACTGGAGTACCAACCCCAGACAAAGCAGCACCAGGGCCTGCCTGGAGACAACACACTCTCACCCAGTCCTATCAGGGACAATCAGGGACAAACCTTTTACCATATTAAACAGGTGGGCAAATTTAGTCTTTACTTTACCAAAACCACATACACTTCCATAAATTATTTTAAAAAGAGTGCATCAATTAGACCAATTTCTTAGTTTGATTATTAACTATACGGAAAGAATCACACTTTGGCTAAAGAGGCTAAATCGTGTTAAATGTTTATGGTATCCTATTTACAGCAAGAGCAGATCCAAAACATATCACAAATCTCACAAATGAAAGTAGCTGATAAACATCTAATTGTGTCATCGTATCACAGCTCAGATCTGAAGTGAAGTACCTGGAAGCGGACTCTCTTTGGCAGCATGCTGGGCTCCTGGCCTGCCCCCAGAATCCAAGCATGTGAAATAACTCCACACCAAACCAGGAGTCCACAGCTTGCGCAGAGTGGCAGCACGCACCCTGGCCTAAAGGTTCAGGAAGAACTTTGGTTTCCTTGCTTGGCGTCTCATGCCAAATCTTTCAAGTGGATATCAAAAGAGCAGGACAGAGCAGCACTGGTGATCTGGTGGGGCTTCAACTCCTCCTCTGGGCTTCCGGCACATGGAAAGCTCTTCCACAAAGCCTGGCTGTGATCCATCTGTGTGCTCATTCATCTGGGAGAGAGACCCGCCCTCTTTTACAAGCGGGGGGCAGTTGTTAACACTCCCTCGAGTAGCCTTATGTCATGTCCTTCCGTTCCCTGCTACAGTAGCAGTCAGAATAAATACAGCTGTTTCTTCAAATCAGATGTCATGGTGTGTGAATACAATCTTTCACTGCTTCCACCATCAGTCTTCTGGAAAAAAACCAGGATGTACGTGGGTCTTTTCGGCCAAAGGGTACATTAATGTTGTATAGCAATTTGATCTTGGTCAGTTTAAGTTCTAAATTTGACTATGAATTTTTTTTACGAGTATATGAATATTTTAAAAATGTTAGATTTAGATTATAATAAATGCTTTTGACTTGAACGTCACAAAGCATTATAGTGTTTATAGGAGTGTCTTTCACATTTGGAAAGCAGAGGGATAGAAAGAGAACAGGACTAAACATTTTGCGAATAGCAAATAGAGGATTTGGGTCAACCAGCTTCAAAATGTTTTGGCAATCAGCAGACTACTAGAAGAGCGCCCCTCCTGGGCTTTGCAAGGTACTGCACTGATCAGATCTTGATGTACTGTATTCTTCTTCTAATGTCTAATGCGCAGGGCCAAAGGGAAACCTGTCTCGCCTCGGGCTAGGCAGTCATTGGCCACACCCCCGCCCAGCCACGGCTACCTGCTCTATTCAAGGTTACCTGTACTGTACAATGTTATCTGTATTGTATGCTCTGAAATGGTAGACCTTGATTTCAGTCCTGTACTGTACAATGTTATCTGTATTGTATGCTCTGAAATGGTAGACCTTGATTTTAGTTAGAGTTTATTTAGGGGTATGTTTCGTATATAATGTACATGAAGTTTTCAGGGAGTAACTAGAGGGAGTAACTGAGGGAGAGTAACCGCAGTTACTCCCAAAATTGCACGTGAATTTTTCCCAGAGAACGGGACGTTTTGGTCTTGCATCACCTGCGCGAGCAACGTACTTCCAAGCGTGTGAAGCGCTTTGTTTACACAGGTGATGAGGGACCTCCGTCCGAAACCTTTCCTTCATGAATCTGGCTAGGTTACCTGATAAGCAGAAAGGAAAAGTGGAAGAAAAAAAACAAACTCAAATGGCACGATCACGTGAACGCGGGGAAACATAAAAGGGCCCGTGTTCCAGAGGAGAGTACACGTAGCTCCTGCCTGTATCGTCGAGATGGTGCTCAGAATCCCGGTTCTTCTGTGCCTGCTGGCTGCCAGCGTCTGCACGGCAGGTGAGAACACACGCGCCTCTGTGACTCCCGTTAACAACAGTGTGTAACGAGGCGAACGCACGTGCGGAGAAGAGCGAGATTCAGTAAAGTCAAATGCAGTGTCAGAGACATCGTGACAGTCCAGGGTCAGTTTACCAACATGGAGAGTCCGGGAATGCATAATAACAAACAAACAAACGCACACAATGACGAACAGGGGATGCAGGCTATAACCCAGAGACTGGAAAACACGAGCAAGTAGGAATTTCAAACAGTGTCTTCGAGTCACAAGGAGCAGCCAAAACACAGGCCAAAAGGCTGGACTTGCATACACAGGGCAATGATAACTTAACAAGACACAGATGAACTAAAGAAAACAGCCAAAACCAACACAAGGACTGGAACGGGAGTGGAGAAAATGAAATCAGGGATGTGTGTGTGTGTTACATGTGTTAAATGCCATGCACATGTATTCACCAGCTAGTGTATCTGTTACTTGGAAGTTATAATTGATATACGGAGCTTATGGTTCACTTTGTGTAACTAGAAATAGTGTAAAGTCAAATACTGATTGTCAACTGACAAACAACTACTCCACTAAAATAGAGGTTAATATTTTGTGCTTGCAGGTTACCAGGGGCCGTATCCAATCAAGTTAGTCATTTACAACTCCAATATCACCAACCAAAAGAATTTGACCTACTCCACTAATATTGCATACAGAGGGATCTTACTTGGTGCTCTGCGGACACTGGAAAACAACGGAAAACTGAAGTAAGTTGTATTTGGCTTCAAAATTCTAAAATATGTATCAGAACATCATTGTCATTTATATAGATTTTAAAATGGAGACCATTTTGTATATGCAATTTACAATAAGCTGTGGTATATGTGATCTGAGCCATGCCAGGGATGTCAGTAGTACAAGTGTCAGAGAAGTGTCATTGGTTTGTCTGCACAGTTTCACTGTAACCGAGGACCCGAACTACGGCCCTTTTCTCAAGAGTGTGAATGGGGTAGAGGGGAACAGTGCTGACCAGACGTACTGGGAGATACTCAGCCAGCTCCAGAATGGCACCATAATAAGGCCTGATGTGGGTGAGTATGGATTCAGGACAATACAGAGGGTTCATGTTGCCTTGCTGGCAGCATTGAGAAGGAAATGTTTAAAATTTATTTCACTACAGATTACATCATGCAGAATACATGCAAATTAAATGTGATTTAAATAATATCAAAGTAACACATTTTAAATACTTTGGATTACATCAACATTGCTTTGGAAAATGTTGGACAATGTTTAATTTTTTAAAACCTTGGAATAATTCCTCACGTTGATGGAAAACGTTACTGATTAAAATGTAAGGGCATGTATTCTGGAATCTGTAGTGAAATGCATTTTTAAAGTAATGTTCCCAACACTGCTTGCTGCACAGATGAACATGTATGCTACATGTTATCACAGACTGACCTAAGAGAACTTTTTGCAGGTGTTGGATGTTTCATTCCAAATCCGAATGATACAGTTATCCTGAAATTCACCACTTGGAAAAAAAAAGACGTCACAACAGTGTGATCTACCGGGAACCTTGGAATACTTGATTCGTCTTGGTCAAATAAAAGCAAATGTTTTAATGGCAAAATAAATTGGGTTGAAAATAAAATTAAATGAAAACATGAAATATTTATTATTCTTCTTTCATGGCATAAAATTGTCAAATGTTCTTTGTAATCCTTTATGATCCATTACAGAAGCTCACGGTTTCCTGTGACATTTGGTCTTCAGGCAGAAGACATGTTTATTGTAATATGTTTCTTCCCATATTTTAAACTGCTCTCTACTATTGGTGTTGCAGCTTCTCAAAAATGCTTACAGGAGAATTTTTCTAATTAAGCATCAACTCCTAAACAACGATGCCTTCCGAGGTGACATTCCGTTTCAGTCCAAGCTATTCCTGGACACAAAAAGAGAGTTTAAAATTTCCAACATGAAATGCAATCCCAAACTTAAAGAAAAAAGGTTAGAGGTTACCGCCACACTACCTGTCCTAGCCAAACGGAGCCGTACTTGTTAATCCCTAGTGTTCCGAACTAAATGCCCAGTCTCCAGCAGGTGTCTCTGTTCTACATCCAACATACAGTCACGTACCCCTCATCCACCTCCACTACAGAGACCAGCGACTCTGACTCACATACAGTCAATGCTCTGACTTCACAGATCCATGGAGCTACCAAACATAAGTGATGCTCGCCTACAAGCAAAGCACACAGAAAGAGGGCACGAGTGTGTCCTGTCTGGACAAAGGCCAGACACTCCTAAACTTGTTCTAAATAGATATTTCTGAACTCTTGTCTGGGGTTTGGCAGTAGAATCTGTATTAGATGGGGAAGTACTTTTGGAAATGTGCCAACATCTATAAGTTTCGCGTCTTCCCTTGCTACAAGTAGCCTTAGACACTTAGGCTTGGGAAGGTGGGCCCTAGTCCTGTGTATACCCTTACCATGACGACAGTGGGGATGCTGGGCTGCCTGTGCGCTACCATCAAGAACAGTTGCTGGTGAGAGGGCGCCACCTGTAGGAGGTGTCCATGTACATCATTTACTTTATTAAAGAGGGAAGTTCCACTTAGAGCTTAATACTAATTACTCACCATTACTCACCTCTGTCTCACACACACATATATACACAACTATTTTTCACACATATGCACACCTCTATCTCACACACACACACACACACCTTAAGTCACTGACTGCCAAACAAGTTAAATAGCAAAACTAACTCTAATCTGCCAGTGGGACGTACTTCCTTTTTTGCTAAATAAAATAGGTCTTTACTTTTTATAATCTTATTTACTTTAGAGAAGTGTTTCATAGACACTAACATTAACAAATCAATTACCGGACACAAAGGAACAAATTCATCCAATTATCATTGCCAGTCAGACACTGGTTGTGAAAAACTCCTAAGCAATTTTGAAATTGCATATATTATCACAAAACTGGTTTAATACATATAGAAAATATCCAAGCTGCAAATAACAGGTATCACAGGATTTCTGGTTTTGTTTTGTTTTGTGTTGTTGTTGCACATGCTCAAATATGCTGATTTTCTCACTGTAGAAAAGCAAACATTCTGAATTCCAATATCCACTTCTATTATAAGGTGTTTCCATATTTCACAGTCATATAAAAACTGAGACCAACAGCTTAAAAGTCCACGTCGCTTATCCTTTGGGGCATTTGAGTAGTCTTCTAACTAAGACATTACTGTAAATCTGAGTCATGTGATGTCCAGTCTGTCCCTGACCTCTAGTTTTTCATTACTTCCTACTACTGAATCCTTATTCCTTATGGAAGGTTAATTAAAATGACCAATTCATTAAAATATTTCACTGCACTCAAAAGAGAATGCAGACAGGTGTATAAAAGTACTCCTCACATAACCACTGTGGCTGACAACAGTCAGTTGTAGGGTTAAGCCTTTGTTTTGTTAACCTCTATTTTAGTGGAGTAGTTGTTTGCTGACAAATATAGTTGGAAGCATGTCCATAGGAAGGAACCATGATGGGATTGTTTTTATTGTAGTCAGATTGTTATTATTGGAGACACACTTTGTATGGCCATAAGGAACAGAACATAGTTTGTGTGGTTTGGTGAAGCACAATTTGAGTTCAACTAAAGCTGGAAGATCTGCAGAACCTGCGGTTTCCTTTCTTTGCCCCTTTTTGAATTAATGCGACCAATGAGCTAGAAAAGTTTATATGTTTTATGTTATACTCATTACATATGCTAGTGAGCTGGCTGATAACTAATATGTTAGCTGAGGTTTTGTTGAACATTTAAGCTAATTGTTGCTTAACAGCCTGTTGTAAGGTGTATGTTGTTTTGTGTGATCTTTTTCATAAGTGTTTTCTGAAAGAATGTAATGCACTAAATCAATATGATTTGTCTATTTTATTATATAGTTCTCATGTTTGAAGGCATGGACGTGCAAAACAAACGCCTGTAATCAAGAATGCCTCGTGTTCATGACCTAACTGGAAGGGAGCCAGAGGAGTCTACAACCACCCTTAAACCTTTACGCTCAGACATGTGGAATAAATTACTTGACAAAGATTTATAAGAAGTTTAAATCTTTTCCCTCCATTATTTACATCAGTTCAAATTATGCAAGCAATAAAAACACATGTATAATTAAAGTTAATCTTATGACCTTGTGATGTCACCAGAGAATCCATTGTATTCTGATATGAAAGGTCAGACTATATATTAAATTAGCATGGAAATGGTGTTTGCTGTGTAATCTTGTTATTTCATAAGATTTTACAATGAAAGATCAAAATTAAACATAAATGAAACCCAAATTTATATATAAAAACAATTTCCCCACTCGCCCTCTGAGTGGTCTTTTTCCTTCAAGTGCAGGTCCTCTACCAGAGGTCTGGGAGATTGAGGGTCCTGTGTCTTAGCTGTTCCCAGGACTGCACTCATCTGGACTGAGACCTCAGATGTTGCTGGAGCCATTCGCCCAGTTTGTGGGTCACTGGCGCTCTGGTTACCAGTTGCTTTCACCTTCCAGCTCTTCTCTCAGCCCTTGGTATTTATTTCTCTCTCTCTCTCTCTCTCTCTCTCTCTCTCTCTCTCTCTCTCTCTCGATCTATATATATATATATATATACTGTCATGGCCAAGAGTTTTGAGACTAGCACAAATTTTTTTTTCACAAACTTTGCTACTTCAGTTTTTATGGTGACAATTTTGCATTAACTCTAGATTGTGAAGAGCGATCAGATGAATTGCAAGTCATTGCAGATTCATTCCTTGCCATGAAAAATAACTTAATCACAAAAATTGCTGCATTCCAGCCACTGCATTTCATTACTGCCACAAAATGGCCTGCTAACATCATTTCTGTAATCTTCTTGTTAGCTGAGGAGAAAGTGTTAACGAGGACACGGCAACTGATATCACTCTGTCATGCTGATTAGAAGAGCAGAGTGGTTGCTTTAAATCGGTGGTGGTGCTTGAAGTTTTCTTCTGTTAATCATGGTTACCTCCAAGAAAACACACAGTCATTGTTACATTGCATCAAAAGGGCTTCACAGACAAGGACATTGCTGCTTGTAAGATAGCACCTAAATCAACCATTTATCAAATCATCAAGAACTTTAAGGAGAGAGGTTCAATTGCAGTGAAGAAGGCTTCAGGGCGGCCAAGAAAGTCAAGCAAGTGCCAGGACCGTCTTCTAAAGAGAATGCAGTTAAGGCATCGGGTCACCACCAGTGCAGAAAACAGTTGTGAGTGTATCTGCACGCAACACAGTGAGGCGGAGGCTTTTGGAGGATGGCTTGGTGTCAAGAAGGGCAGCAAAGAAGCCACTTCTCTCCAAGAAAAACACCAAGGACAGACTGACATTCTGCAGGAAGTACAGGGATTGGACTGCAGAGGACTGGGGTAAAGTTATTTTCTCTGATGAAGCCCCCTTCAGACTGTTTGGGACATCTGGACAAATGATTGCTCGGAGTAGAAAAGGTGAGTGCTACCATGAGTCCTGTGTCATGCCAGCAGTGAGGCATCCTGAGACCATTCATGTATGGGGTTGCTTCTCATCCAAAGCAGTGGGTTTGCTCAAACCTTTGCCTAAGAACACTACCATGAATAATCAATTCAAAATCAAAATGTATTTCTATAGTGCTTTTTACAACAGATGTCACAAAGTCCAAGCCCTCAGTGAGTAAACCAAGGGTGACAGTGGCAAAGAAAAACTCCCTACAGCATGAGGAAGAAACCTTGAGAGGAACCAAGACTCAAAGGGGGACCATCCTCCTCTGGCAATGGTCACCACAATAATAACAAATTTAAAGAGAAAAATAACTAAAAAAAAAAAAAAAGCAATTAATGTCTAGTCCAACTTTCCAGAGGTCCTAGCCTTGTCCCGAGGTGTGCATGTGTCTGAGACCCATCCTGCAAGAGAACGTCCATTAAGGGCAACGGAGAGTGGTTGTCTGGGGTGGAGGTGTGGTGGGCTACAGTAGGGGGCATCAGGGGTTGGTGGGAGTAGTCAAGGCAGCTGAGATGGGTTGAGGCCCTCAGTCAACAACCTTGAGTGACAAAAAAGAGGTGAAGTGACAACATCATAACATCCCAGTTTACCATAACTCTTAATGCCCATGGATCCCCAGATCTACACCTTTACCTAAGAAGTGAAGCAGTTAATAAAATGCCTGACTGCACAGATATTGAGACTGTGTCTGAATCTCGGACATTTACAGGAAGGTTATTCCATAGTGTGGGAGGCTCTGCCCTCTACGGTAGATTAAGGAAAAAGGATAAGGTATCAAAGAATCAAGAATAAGGAATGGTATCAAAACATCCTCCAAGACCAACTTCTCCCAACGATCTAGGAGCAATTTGGTGATGAACCGTTCTTTTTCCAGCTTGACTGAGCACCATGTCACAAGGCAAAAGTGATAACCAGATGGTTCAGAGAACAAATAAATTGTGTCCATGGCCAGGAAACTCCCCAGATCTCAATCCCATTGAGAACCTGTAGTCAATCCTCAAAAAGAGAATGGACAAATAAAACATAGACACTGTGATCAACTCCAAGCAATGATTAGGCAAGAATGGGTTGCCATCAGTCAAGATTTTACACAGAAGCTGATATCTAGCATGCCAAGGCAAATTGCAGAAGTCTTAAAAAAGAAGGGTCAACACTAAATATTAAGGTGTGTGTGTGTGTATATAGGAATGTAAATGTATGTATGTATGCATGTGTGTGTGTGTGTGTGTGTGTGTGTGTGTGTGTGTGTATGTATGTATGTGTTTATGTGTGTGTGTGTATACATACACACACACACACACACACACACACACACACACACACACACACACACACACACATACATACATACATACATACATACATACACAAACACTGCCTGGCCAAAAAAAGGTCACCACCTGGATTTAAGTAAGCAAATAGGTAAGAGCCTCCCATTGGATAATTACTGCATGGGTGATTATGTTTCAGCTGGCAACAAGTTATTTAACCCTAACTGATGCAGTGAGTAGCTTCTCATTTGTTAAACAACCATGTCGAAAGACACATCCTGTGGTCGTGGAAATGATGTTAATCTGTTTCAGAAGGGTCAAATTATTGGCATGCAACAAGCAGAGAAAACAAGGATATTGCTTAAACTACTAAAATTGGGTTAAGAACTGTCCAACACATTATTAAAAAGTGGAAGGACAGTGGAGAAACATCATCTTCAAGGGAGGAATGTGGTCCGAAAAAAATCTTGAATGATTGTGATCAGCGATCACTTAAACATGTGGTGAAATCAAATCGTAGAAAAACAGCAGAACTCAGGGATATGTTTAATAGTGAAAGTAAGAGCATTTCCAAACACACAATGCAAATGGAACTCAAGGGATTGGGACTAAAGCTGTGTAGCCTTAAGAAAACCACTTGCCAGAGAGGCTAACCGGCAAAAACAGCTTCAATTTGCTAGGGAGCATAAAGATTGGACTCTGGAGCAATGGAAGAAGGTTATGTGGTCTAATGAGTCCAGCTTTACGCTGTTTCAGAGTGATGGGCGTATCAGGGTAAGAAGAGAGGCGGCTGAAGTGATGCACCCATCATGCCTAGTGTCTATCATACAAGCCTGTGGGGGCAGTACTATGACCTGGGGTTGCTGCAGTTGTTCAGGTCTAGGTTCAGCAACGTTATGTGCCCAAAGAATGAGGTCAGCTGACTGCCTGAATATACTGAACGACCAGGTTATTCCATCAATTGATTTTTTCTTCCCTGATGGCATGTGCATATTCCAAGATAACATTGCCAGGATTCATCGGGCTCAAATTGTGAAAGAGTGGTTCAGGCAACATGAGACATCATTTTCACACATGGATTGGCCACCACAGAGTCCAGACCTGAACCCCATTGAGAATATTTGGGATGTGCTGGAGAAGACTTTGCGCAGTGGTCCAAATCTCCCATCATCAATACAAGATCTTGGGGGAAAAATTAATGCAACTCTGGACAGAAATAAATAGTTACATTGCAGAAGCTTGTGGAAACGATGCCACAGCAAATGCGTGCTGTAATCAAGGCTAAAGGCGGTCCAACGAAATATTAGTGTTATATATAAAAATTTGTATGTGTGTGTACATGATGTAGAAGGCTGGAGCATCTGCCAAATCCATAAATGTACATTTGTATTTAATATTTTGTATAGTTAGTGTTTAATTATGGTTTTCTGATGACAAAATAAATCTATAGGATTTAACAATAAGACTTAATCTAGATTTTTTAAACTAAAAGATTTTAAACCAAAATATTTTAAACAAAGAGACAAATGTTTTATGAAGCTTATTGATTTCGTCCTTCCAAGCAGATACCAAAAAAAGCAGGAAGTAAAATGCTATAGTCATGTAAAAGTGGTGCAACATGCGAGCCTTCTCACTAAGAGAAGAGAGCCCACACAGCTCCTGAGATGGTCTACAGAGACTTGTTTCTTCTTTCCATGCCACTACTGACATGCTTATCGTGTCCGATGGTTTTCCCTACAGGTGAGCATGCACACATTTCATTTAGCTTTTGTTATATATACATGTATATTATACGCACGTCTTCACAGCTGAAGAATGGCCTCTAAACATCTTGTTTCTCTGGAAATCCTTTGTACTGCACTGCAATTTGGACTTCTCTCTGTATTGAAATATACGTCTGACTTCTCTGTGTGATTTAGAAATGATGGTTCAGCATTCAGCATGATTGTCTGTCCCTCTCACACCTTTCCTTGTCTATCATGTATGTTACATGGAAGTCGCAGTATAAATGCTTAAATCAGTTCTGAACCGAATGTCATTTTGAGGACCGTGTAGAAACACCATTTTTTTCAGACATACCTTCAATAATAATTATTATCCAATAATGCATTTTTGACTGCAGATCTTGAAGAGGATCAAATTACATTAATTGTATTCAACTCCCTCATCAATGATACTAAGAATTACATCACTAAAATCGCACACAGAGGAATTCTACTTGGAGCTATGAGGAGGCTGCAAAAAAACCACATGCTTAAGTATGTCACATTGTACTTTAAAATTCAAGTTGTGCACTATGCAAGTAATAAGTATGGACTTTATATAGATCATATAATAAAGACATCAGTGTTCAACCAAAGCCCAAGTAATGTATCTTTAAAAGAACGGAGAAAGGTTGCAGCACTGAAAAGCATTGTATTGTCTGCGCAGTTTCACCGTAACAGAGTACCCGGACTACGGGCCTTTCCTTGTGAGTGTGAATGGGTTGGCAAGGAATGACACTCAGAAGACGTACTGGGAGATCCTGGACAAGCTCCAGAATGGCACCATAATAAGGCCTGATGTGGGTGAGTACGGATTCAGTACTACAGCTGATGAAGGACCTGTGTCCAAAACATTTTGTTTCTCTGGAACCTGTCTACTTTACTACAATTATTTATATATATATATATACACACACACACACACACACACACACACACACACACACACACACACACACTGACTTAGGTTTACCATTTTCAGGCATGGGATGTTATATTCCCAGACAATATAATGTGGTTATCTTAAAATTCACTACCTGGTGTACGAAGAGGAGACAATTGTGTGATACGCACCAGATTTCTAGTTAGACTAGGCTTGTCCCTATCAAATAAAATAAAAATGAATTCAGATAAAAAGCACAACTCATGAAGATTGTATTAATGCATTCAATCAGCATCTATACCAGTTCAGGGTCATGGGGACAGAGCCCATCATGGCCCACCAGTTCAGCAGAGGCCACATGAAGATTCAGTACAAAATGAAATTATTCTGATTTTTCTTTCACAGATGAAATATTTGGAAAATCAATAGCAATGCTTGAACCATTGAAAAGGCTTCAGGCGATGCACAGATATTTTGGCCTTCATCTTAAGACTCAAACCTTATTACAAAGTCTCATTAAGAAATGGCTGTTGTTGGTGTTTCACAAACATGTTACACACTTCCTGTTCCAAACATTTCTCTTAAAGCCCTTACATGAACTCCATTACAACATTTGATCAAACAGCTTTCAAAATTAATGTATGAATTTACCCAACAATTTGTAATTAACTGCAATGTAATGCCAAATAAAACCTAAATGTAGCCAGCTAATTACACTCAATACTGGTGCAAAAGTAATAATACCTGTGCTCGCGATGTGCAGCTCAGGACAGCACAGCGGGTTCGTGTTGCCTTGCTGGAAGTGTTGAGAAGGTTATGTTTAAAATTGATTTCACTACAGATTACATAATGCAGAATACATGCAAATTAAATGTGATTTAAATGATATCAAAGTGAGTAACACATTTTAAATACTTTGGATTACAACAACATTGCTTTGGAAAATGTTGGACAATGTTTAATTAATTTTTTAAAACCTTGGAATAATTCCTCAGATTGATGGAAAACGTTACTGATTAAAATGTAAGGGCATGTATTCTGGAATCTGTAGTGAAATGCATTTTTAAAGTAATGTTCCCAACACTGCTTGCTGGACAGATGAACATGTATGAACATGTATGCTACATGTTATCACAGACTGACCTAAGAGAACCTTTTGCAGGTGTTGGATGTTTCATTCCAAATCCGAATGATACAGTTATCCTGAAATTCACCACTTGGAAAAAAAAAGACGTCACAACAGTGTGATCTACCGGGAACCTTGGAATACTTGATTCGTCTTGGTCAAATAGAAGCAAATGTTTTAATGACAAAATAAATTGGGTTGAAAATAAAATTAAATGAAAACATGAAATCTTTATTATTCTTATTTCATGGCATAAAATTGTCAAATGTTCTTTGTAATCCTTTATGATCCATTACAGAAGCTCACGGTTTCCTGTGACATTTGGTCTTCAGGCAGAAGACATGTTTATTGTAATATGTTTCTTCCCATATTTTAAACTGCTCTCTACTATTGGTGTTGCAGCTTCTCAAAAATGCTTACAGGAGAATTTTTCTAATTAAGCATCAACTCCTAAACAACGATGCCTTCCGAGGTGACATTCCGTTTCAGTCCAAGCTATTCCTGGACACAAAAAGAGAGTTTAAAATTTCCAACATGAAATGCAATCCCAAACTTAAAGAAAAAAGGTTAGAGGTTACCGCCACACTACCTGTCCTAGCCAAACGGAGCCGTACTTGTTAATCCCTAGTGTTCCGAACTAAATGCCCAGTCTCCAGCAGGTGTCTCTGTTCTACATCCAACATACAGTCACGTACCCCTCATCCACCTCCACTACAGAGACCAGCGACTCTGACTCACATACAGTCAATGCTCTGACTTCACAGATCCATGGAGCTACCAAACATAAGTGATGCTCGCCTACAAGCAAAGCACACAGAAAGAGGGCACGAGTGTGTCCTGTCTGGACAAAGGCCAGACACTCCTAAACTTGTTCTAAATAGATATTTCTGAACTCTTGTCTGGGGTTTGGCAGTAGAATCTGTATTAGATGGGGAAGTACTTTTGGAAATGTGCCAACATCTATAAGTTTCGCGTCTTCCCTTGCTACAAGTAGCCTTAGACACTTAGGCTTGGGAAGGTGGGCCCTAGTCCTGTGTATACCCTTACCATGACGACAGTGGGGATGCTGGGCTGCCTGTGCGCTACCATCAAGAACAGTTGCTGGTGAGAGGGCGCCACCTGTAGGAGGTGTCCATGTACATCATTTACTTTATTAAAGAGGGAAGTTCCACTTAGAGCTTAATACTAATTACTCACCATTACTCACCTCTGTCTCACACACACATATATACACAACTATTTTTCACACATATGCACACCTCTATCTCACACACACACACACACACCTTAAGTCACTGACTGCCAAACAAGTTAAATAGCAAAACTAACTCTAATCTGCCAGTGGGACGTACTTCCTTTTTTGCAAAATAAAATAGGTCTTTACTTTTTATAATCTTATTTACTTTAGAGAAGTGTTTCATAGACACTAATATTAACAAATCAATTACCGGACACAAAGGAACAAATTCATCAATTCAATTATCATTGCCAGTCAGACACTGGTTGTGAAAAACCCCTAAGCAATTTTGAAATTGCATATATTATCACAAAACTGGTTTAATACATATAGAAAATATCCAAGCTGCAAATAACAGGTATCACAGGATTTCTGGTTTTGTTTTGTGTTGTTGTTGCACATGCTCAAATATGCTGATTTTCTCACTGTAGAAAAGCAAACATTCTGAATTCCAATATCCGCTTCTATTATAAGGTGTTTCCATATTTCACAGTCATATAAAAACTGAGACCAACAGCTTAAAAGTCCACATCCCTTATCCTTTGGGGCATTTGAGTAGTCTTCTAACTAAGACATTACTGTAAATCTGTATCATGTGATGTCCAGTCTGTCCCTGACCTCTAGTTTTTCATTACTTCCTACTACTGAATCCTTACTCATTATGGAAGGTTAATTAAATGGCCAATTCATTAAAATATTTCACTGCACTCAAAAGAGAATCCAGACAGGTGTATGAAAATACATGAATGAATGGTTCTCTGTGTGATTTAGAAGTGATAGTTCAGTATTCAGTATGAAGTAAAATGCTATAGTCATGTAAAAGTGGTGCAACACGCGAGCCTTCTCACTAAGAGAAGAGAGCCCACACAGCTCCTGAGATGGTCTACAGAGACTTGTTTCTTCTTTTCATGCCACTACTGACATGCTTATCGTGTCCGATGGTTTTCCCTACAGGTGAGCATGCACACGTTTCATTTAGCTTTTGTTATATATACATGTATATTATACGCACGTCTTCACAGCTGAAGAATGGCCTCTAAACATCTTGTTTCTCTGGAAATCCTTTGTACTGCACTGCAATTTGGACTTCTCTCTGTATTGAAATATACGTCTGACTTCTCTGTGTGATTTAGAAATGATGGTTCAGCATTCAGCATGATTGTCTGTCCCTCTCACACCTTTCCTTGTCCATCATGTATGTTACATGGAAGTCGCATTATAAATGCTTAAATAATTTCTGAACCGAATGTCATTTTGAGGACAGCATAGAAACACCATTTTTTCAGACATACCTTCAATAATAATTATTATCCAATAAAACATTTTTGATCTTGAACTCAAATTACATTAATTGTATTCACCTCCCTCAACAATGATACTAAGAATTACATCACTAAACTCGCACACAGAGGAATTCTACTTGGAGCTATGAGGAGGCTGCAAAAAACACACATGCTTAAGTATGTCACATTGTAGTTTAAAATTCAAGTCATACACTATGCAAGTAATAAGTATGGAATTTATATAGATCATATAATAAAGACATCAGTGTTCAACCAAAGCCCAAGTAATGTATCTTTAAAAGAACAGAGAAAGGTTGCAGCACTGAAAAGCATTGTATTGTCTGCGCAGTTTCACCGTAACAGAGTACCCGGACTACGGGCCTTTCCTTGTGAGTGTGAACAGGGTCATGGGGACAGAGCCCATCACGGCCCACCACGGCCCACCAGTTCAGCAGAGGCCACATGAAGATTCAGTACAAAATTTATCATTAAGAAATTACTGTTGTTGGTGTTTCACAAACATGTTACACACTTCCTGTTCCAAATATTCCTCTTAAAGCCCTTACATGAACTCCGTTACAGCATTTCTTTGATCAAACAGCTTTCAAAATTAATGTATGAACTATTCGTAATTAACTGCAATGTAATGCCAAATAAAACCAAAATGCAGCCAGCTAATTACACTCAATACTGGTGCAAAAGTAATAATACCTGTGCTCGCGATTTGCTGCTCAGGACAGCACTGGTCTGAGCATGTCACTTATGCACTCTAAACAGTCTTCTGGAAGTAAACACACAAAAGAAGCCCAAGTGTCAACACGTGTATTTCTAACATATGAATTATAAAGAGACATATAAGTGATTGCATTTTTGTTTTGTTTTCAAATTGTATGGACTATTTTACAGTATCACAGTTTGACATTTCTCACGAATCACTTTCTAAAAGAACAATAAACAAAGGAAAATTATTTGTGTAACACTAGCTAAGTATATCGTCTTCACTACACTTGGCCAATTAACAGACACTCGTGTGATTTGTTTCTGTATATGGTGGCAATAAAGTAGATCCATCCTGAACCTCCCAGGCTCTCAAATGGCACTTCTTTCTGGAATTTTCAAAGTTAAAAACCCGTCAGTCCTGATGTGCAATAAACTCGTAACTGCTCATTGCGGTGTTTTCTTTTTTTTTTAGTAACCTTTGTTTGCGAATCTTTCGTCATTACACAATATGATTAAAACTGCATCTTGGGCACCGCTTTTCATAAAACAGCCGCTCAGAAACATGTTTTTCCAGGGAGAATGCTGTCGATCAAGACATTGTGCACATTGACCTGCCTTCACAGAGCCTTGGAGTTCAGACTCGACTCCTTTTCCTCTTTCGACTCCCCAGCGCTCCCAGTCGGGGCCGAGAGTTGTCCGCCATTAAAGGACACGACCCGTGTAGTCAAACAGAAAAACTAAGACATTGCTGAGAAGTGGAAAGTGTTTCGTCTTCAAATTGTGCTTTTGTTTCCACTTTTAAACTATTGTAATGCGCGAAGTCCAGTGTGGAGGCCGAAAAAAAGATGTTTGGGTTTTTTTTACTGAATACTTTTAGTCGACTTGACTGCTTGCCAACCAGTTAGCTAACAGGCTAACGCTAGTGGGCTATCTGATAATTTGCTGCTCAGTAAAGGGGGAGGGGTGTTTTACATTTAACGGTTTAATTCATCTGGTTTTAGTGACTACATTATATCTAGAAAGTCGGTCGTTTCTCGTATAGCTAGCAAGGTTTCTGTCGCAGCCTTTTATTTTTGTTTTTCATAGTAACCAAGTGCCTGACGTTAGCGAGTTAGAGAGACTGGAGCATTTAAAGAGTTTGTTACCTAGCTACACGCTAGCTAGCTCGCGGCTAGCCAGCCCGAGACGTCCTGAGTGATTGTTTGAGGTCCTCGCGAGCTTGTTCTCGGCGCGGTAACGACCGCTCAGCTCGCGTCTCCTCCTGTGTGAAATAATGGCGAGACGGCGTTCACCGTGAGGATGAGTTCTTGTTTGGTGGCCAACGGGGCGAGTCTGGAGGACTGCCACTCCAATCTGTTTTGCCTGGTAAGGAATGTAACGTAGCCAACGGCAGCTCAGACTACACGGCCAAAACGCCTTTAGCGATGCAGCTAACGCTAGATACGAGAGCGCTAAACTAGCCAGCTATAGCGACCCAGGCCTGTTGAGCCGTTCGGTGTCTAAACGGGTAGATCGCAGGAAACAATGTACAGGACAGAAAATGCAGAGTGAGGCGTGAGGTGTCTGAACTGCACGGCTTTGCCTCACGACGCCACTCTTTGCTGATCAGTTAGCTAAAGCTAACGCCAGTTGTAACTAGTTATTGCCTCCTCGCTAGCAAACAGTCGTAACAAGTTGCAAGTCGGTACTTGGAAGTAGGCTAAGGGCCCATAGATACAACAAAGTACATAATGTCATTGTTGCCGTTTAACGTGTTTAGCTGCAAATTGAGATTTGATAGGCACGGCCTGGAATTTATATAGCTTTAGATAGGTTATCGTCCTCCTAGTTTAAATTTAGCCGAACAACCCGCTTGCAAGTTGTTCCTAGCTGTTGTCAAAATAGTTTGCACGTAAAGAATGACAGGGAACATTAGCTACGTAAAATGTTAGTTAGATATTAGTTACCTTATAAAGTATTCTAAATGAGTGTTCATTTTATTTGCCATCGCTTGAGTATCTATATAGCATGACTGGACATTCAGCTAATGTAATCAGTGTTGACATTTACAGCCGTATAAAGAGGAAAAGCTTTGTCGTTATTTTGCTTGTTTGAAAAGAAAGATCAAAGTATTTCCTTGTGTAATTGAAACCTTTTCCTGTCAGATTGTCCTTTGATCCTATGATTGTCTGTTTGACAGTGGGAGACCATGCTAAGAGTTTTAAAGTGTATTTATCATTAGCGTAGGTATATTTTTCCCCATGTGTAATTTTCATGCTATTAAATGTTCCTTCTCAACTGATCCTACATGTTTGCTTGAGATACAGTGGGTAGAAATAGCTTGACAGTATCATATTACTTTTGAGGACACCAACGGTCTCAACTCGCACACATACATCCTCTAAAGAAGTTACTCTCCTGCTCTTGAAAACTGCATTTTAATGCATATGCATGTAAAATGTGTTGGTCATTAATGATAGTTATTATTTTGTGCATCTTAGCAGCATCCTGTGGTTGATGAGCTATTGTGTTGTCATCTCTCTCTCTCTCTCTCTCTCTCTCTCTCTCTCTCTCTCTCTCTCCCCGTGACCTCAGGCTGACCTCACAGGCATCAAATGGAAGTGCTTTGTGTGGCAGGGCCCCACCTCGTCCCCCCTCCTCTTCCCGGTGACAGAAGAGGACCCCATCCTGTGTAGCTTCAGCCGCTGCCTCAGGGCTGACGTGCTGAGTGTGTGGCAGAGGCACCAGAGCCCTGGGCGCCGTGAGCTCTGGCTCTTCTGGTGGGGGGATGACCCCAACTTTGCCGAACTCATTCACCCTGACCTCTCAAGTATGTCCCTTCCCTTCAGCTTACCACAGCTCCTTACAATTGTGGCAATTCACCCCTTACCAGGTCAGTTTGTGGGGGTTGGGGTGTATGGCAAATCCTTGTGTAAGGTCACTGTAAGCTTCACAGATGTTCATTTGTACAGAGAACAGATCACATGCTGCATGTCAAGACTTATAAATCAATTAGAAGGAATGCCTTCCGCTCTCTTGAGATGCTCCTGTGATTTCGTGAGCATTTGCCTTCTGCAAACAGCTCGCGGGCAAGATCCTCCATCAGTGGGGTGATGTTTCTGAGCCACAGTGCTGTCGTCGGGAGGACATTGGGCACACGGGCACTCCATGTCGCTGGTGACAGCACAGGTGCCGTGATGTTGAAGCAGGCAGTCTGCCATGACCCGCTGTTCACAGGCACTCCCTCCAGAGGACTGAGAAGGCTGGTTTAGGCCTCTTTAATTCTCTGGATTCTTCCATGGCTAGTTATGTTCCTAGCCTGTTTCCACTGACTGTTTGGTACTTTGCTCACCTGCTGATGCTAAGGAAGTAGCTGACACACCTGTAGTAGAGGCATGTTGCCTGGAGCCTGGTAGCAGGAGGAGTGTGTGTGTGGGCTGGGCAGGCAGTCGCTGACGCCTCTGGGTTGTTTCTCGGGCAGGTAACGAGGACGGCTTGTGGGAGAGCGGCCTGACCTATGAGTGCCGCACACTGCTCTTCAAAGCCATACACAACCTGCTGGAGCGTTGTCTGATGGCCCGCCGCTTCGTACGTGTCGGCAGGTGGTTCGTCAGGCCCTACGAGAAGGACGAGAAGCCCATCAGCAAGAGGTAAACGCCCACAGCCGGGAGAGAGAGCCTTTGGAACAGTTTTGCTTATGAAGTGTTGTTGGGGTGGCTGTTGCTTTGTTTTTTGGTTGTTTTTTTTTTTGTTTTTTGTTTTTTTTTTGTTTTCCTTCTCCCCACCGATGATGTGAACGTACGCTGTGTTAATTATCGCGGGAGGCCAGTCACTCTGCACTTCATGTAGTCCTGCAGCCGCCCCGAGATCTTCTCCCTCGTTATGCTCCTGTCCCCTTACACCTCCTCCCTCATCACGCTCTTGTCCCGTTATGCTCCTCCTTTCATTTTTCTCCTGGTTCAGGCAGGCTCCTTTGGGCCCGAGACGTTGCGATGTGTTTGTGGTTAAGACAGTGTCAAACGTAGCCCCTTGGCTTCCTGTTTGGCTTCCTGCTGCGCTCTCTGCAACGGCTGTTGATGCACGCCCTGGAAAATGTGATTTCCCTCTCAACTTTAACAATGAGTTGTTGTGGGTTTTGCAGCAGCGCGGTCAGCAGGAATCTGTGTTTTCACTTTCACTTGTGCAGCGGCCCTCGTTAACAGCGTGGCTCCTCGGTAATATTCCAGAGTGAGTGTGGGAATGCCTTTGATCTCTTAAATGATGTAGCATGACTGCAGGCAGCACTGAGAACTGTGTGGCTGTGCACACTTTGTGTCAGCTACCTGTGCAGAGTTTGTACTGGGGTGTGTGTGTGTGTGTGTGTGGGGGCCCGAGTTATCTACATGTCTGTGATTGACTTCTCTGAAGTATCCGGAGTGTTCCGTGTTCAGTGCTCTCTGTTGATGGTTCTGGTGACCCAGGTGTTAAATCTCCTGTCTGTTTGTCTCCCGCCACATTACCAGTGAGCACCTGTCCTGTTCCTTCACCTTCTTCCTGCACGGCGACAGCAACGTGTGCACCAGCGTGGAGGTCAACCAGCACCAGCCTGTGTACCTGCTGAGTGAGGAGCACCTCACCCTGGCCCTGCAGAGCAGCAGCCCAGTGCGGGGTAAGACCAGACCCGTTGTCCCACACCAGTGCAGGGTTAAACCAGCCCCTCATCCTGCCCCAGTGCAGAGTAAGACCAGGCCCATTGTCCCGCCCCGATTAGCGTCACATCATTTCTGCTCTTTGCAGGTGTTCTTGCTCTGGCACTTTTAGGATTGCACTGATGGAGGGGAAAACCCCTGAAGCCTGAAATAGTGTAGGGTACTTTATAAGAATGACAAGATGTGCTTTGGCAAATTTGAGAGAGAGCGTAAGGTAAAAATGAGGTTCTTGGACAGCTCAATTGCATGTTTCAAAGCATTTGGTTGGGGTAATAAAATAAGCAGATTGTTATAACTATTGCATTAGGTGTGCTGACAGTGGTGTGTAAGGCTAGCAGCAGAATAACTTCCTCCGAGTGCCACTGTGGGACTTAAGAGCACTTATCGCTTTGAAGGCTCTTAGTTAAAATGATTGATTCTACCTGTATGGTAGTTAGTCTGCAGTGCTGGTTGCTTTCAGAGAAACCTGCTGACTTTTCCTGACAGCCGTGTTCCTTTTGTGCACCTGCTGGTCAGTAAAGGCAGTGATTGACTTCCAGCTCCAGTACTCTGTGGGCTGGTGCCCACAGATTTGTCTCTTCCTGGCTGCTTTGCAATTAGTAAGAAGCCTGCAGTGTAAATCGGGTCATGTACATCTCATCTTGGAGCTAAGGCATCAAATGTCGGCCCATCTGAAACAAGGCTACTTCAGAAGGTCACTTGGCAGCGCTGCGGTTTTGTTCAAAGAAAGGTCACAGAAACTGAAATGGTGCGATCTTAATTGGAACGCGTCAGGCGGTGTACCGCCAGGGAGTCAGGAGATGACTGCCCGGCTCCTGTCTCTTTGGCCTTCTGTCCAAGACTTGGAGGGGTCAGTCTGCTGGCAGGCATGTGATGCTTTAACGGCCAAGCTACAACAGCAGGACGCTGAGCCTCCTGGGACAGCTCTTCCTACCCTGCTTCTAGTTGCCCCACACGCATGCCTGCTCCTGGGCCTCCCTATTTTAAACTGTTTTGATCTTTAACTGCGTGGATGTGCTGTTTGCCCTTCGGTAATGCCTGTGGGTTGACTGACTGAACGGGCTTGTCAACAGGGTTGTCAGTCAGCAGCATCTTCCCTCAGGACGTTTTAGTCAGTCATATAAGCAGCTTGGTCCCATTCTAATCCAAACAGGCCTTAATCCTGCATTGTTGGTCTGCCCTCTCACCGCTGCCTCTTTTGCTCAGTGCCCGTGAAAGATTAAATGGAAGGTTCCAGCACATATGTGCAACAGGTAATCAGGGAGCTCGCCATGCACACACATGCCACACCAGCACACCTTGTGAGCAAGACCTGCTCTTACTGCTGTGATTACCCACAACCCCTGCCGAACGACTGAAGGCAATTGTGGGGAAGGCTACAGAAGTGTTTTAATCTCGGCACAGCGCAACTGATCACGTGCATGTTCTGTGTCTTTGCAGTTATTCTCAGTCCTTATGGTCTGAGCGGGACTCTGACGGGTCAATCTTTCAAGCTCTCAGACCCGCCGACTCAGAAGTTGATCCAGGAATGGAAGCAGTTCTATCCCATCAACCCGGGTGCCAATCAGGCATCTGGGGGAGACGATCCGGACTGGGAAGATGAGTCCCTGGCTGCCGTGGAAGTTCTTGTCGGTATGACAAACTGTCAATAAATAAGTTAGTTTTATTTATTTATAATTTTTATTAGTAGTTGTGAGCTGAATGCAAAATTGTGTGTGTGTGTGTGTGTGTGTGTGTGACTGGGCTCAGCCGGGGTGAGAATGGTATATCCAGCTTGCTTGGTGCTGGTGGCCCAGTCAGACGTGCCAGCCAGTGTGGCCACGGTGAGCTCCACTGGTGGGACTGGGGCATGCGCCACAGTCCAGGCCACTTACGCAGGGCACACAGAGCCTGTCATTTCCTCGGTTACCCTGACCCCACCCACATCACCAGAGGAGGTCCAGAAAGGTACTGCCCCATCCACAACCTGAGCTTGTGTCCCATCTTTTTTTTTTGTGTGCGGCTCTAATTCAGAAAAGGTTCGTGTGGTAAACTCCTGGTCGGTCGATTCTGTCCCCTCAGTGTCTCAGCTGGCTTCCAGGTGGGCAAAGCCCTCTGTGGTGGTAGACAGCTCCAACGCCAGCCGCTTTGGTCGTCACGGAGACAAGGTCCCACGCCAGCTGGCCAGGCAGTTAGTGGAGACCGTGTGGCAGGAGTGTAGTGTGAACCGGGCTCAGAACAAGTAGGATTTCAGTCTCACCACACATCCATCTGCCTGATGTATTCTTACTGTAGCTTTGCTCTGTGGGCAAGCGAAGTTGTGTTCTTCGGTGATTGAGCTGTATGTTGACAGGGGAAAGTTCTCAGCTGTGACCAGCGCCCTGTGTAAGGAGAAGACGACCAGAGTTTGTGTTTTGTGGGATTTTGTCGAACCCCATCAAAGAACGCACTGCAGTTGCATAAGGTATGCTGTGTGTCATGCGCTCAGAAAATCAACACACCCCATTGGATGTGGTTTGTCAAAATTTGGTTTTTGCAAGTAACTGAAAGTAAAAGTAACTTTTTTTCCAGACAGAGAAACTGGAAGCAGCATGCAGGCAGCGCGCCGGGGCACCCGCCCTCTCTGCCCCCCCCCAGGTACAAGGCCACGGACAAGATGGAGAAGGCGGAGAAGCAGCAGAAGAGAGCCCAGACGCCCTTCCACCACCGCAGCTGTACGGGCCAGGACCTGAGCCTGCGTGACCCGGAGGTCAGCTGCTACCCGGGCCTCCGCTCCGCAGACGTGTCTTTGAGCAAAGTTCACACGGTGCCCAGCGACATGGCCGGCTCCCCCCAGCCTCCACCTCTGAGCCCGCATCTCTGCGAGCGGGAGGAGGAGGAGGCAGGGGAGATGAAACGTTCCTCCACCCCCCTCCGCCAGCAGTTTTACCCTCCCTCCACGGAGCCCTGTCTGCTGCCTCAGAAAAGCCCGAACGGGTCTGCCCTTTACCCCGCTCCCGTGGACTACCCGTCTGCTTACCCAGACTCCGTGGAGCCCACCACGTACATGGGCGCTGCCGTCAACCCCGGCGAGGATGTGGCTCCCTGGACGTACTTCAGGCTGCCCAGGAGGCGAAGCGCAGACCTGCAGCCACCGCCACTGCCTGTGGACAGGCTGAGGCAGGACGCCGCCGCAGCGCCCGACGGCCTCGTGTCTGCCACAGAGTAAACGCACCTCTCACACACACACACACCGCACACAGTCCACATTCTGGCATTTTACCTTAACACAGCTCCATATGTTGGAATAATAACGACACTCCGGGTCATAATTGTCTAAAATGTTGGGTTTCCAGGACAATGTCCTCCACTGCAGGGCCTCTGAAGGTGTCAGAGGAGAGGGTGAGGATGTACATTCAGAAGAAGCGCTGCCTCTCAGCAGCTGTGGGTGAGGGAGACCTCGAGCTGGACACGGACCCCTATGCCTTTGTTGAGGAGGAGTTCACCTTCACTGATAAAGAGAGGAGACCTGGAGCAGAACCTGGCAAAAGAAAGAAGGTCAGTGACCTGGAAACTTAATAAACTGTTCAGTCTCCAGGTTGGGACTGAGTCAGGTGTTGTATGGTGGTGTTTCCTAGTCTAGCTGGAGTTCACTCATGTTGCTGCTGTTGCCTTTAAAACAGGGTTTTGGTGGTCTTTCTCCTTTAACCCTCTGACGGTCGTCCACCAAAACCCCTCTTGCCTCCTAATGGACATCCACCAAAGCTCATCCAAGAAGCTGCTGTGCCAAATCGCCAGTCTAAACCAGTACTGCGTGACAGATCATTGCTGCTAATTAACAAGAAAATGTGTTAATTATTACTGCACAGTTTCTGACTTATTACAGGCTTAAGTATCAGCTAAATGAAACATAACTGATGTCATCTTCATTTCTCCTGTTGATGACAACATACGATAGCTAGCTAATGTTTTTAAACTGTCAGTTCGAAACATTTGCTGCTCAAACTTTGGAAACCACATTTAAATCACATTTGTAAGTATTTTTCCAGAATTCCTTTACCAGTGGGTGTGTTGTTGTTTTTTGTCATAAACACCAACAATGATTCATCTTTCCTTATGGTTACTACCATACCAACACCATAGTTTGCACTCTACCCATAGTTTTTGTTTTTGTCTTTCAGAGGGATGATGGTAGTACTTCCTCTGCTGACGGTGAGTACTTCAGATTCAGATGGTTTGCTTGTTTGTTTTTGTTGCAGGAAACCTGCTGCTACATGTGAAGTTTGTTTGTGTTTGTGTCATAGATGCCCCTGAGTCAGGCGGGGGTAAACCTCTCCTCTCTACCAGCCTGATCCACGAGACCGATCTGGCTGTGTCCATTAATGACCTGGACAATCTCTTCAACTCCGACGAGGATGAGCTCATGGTCTGTACACCGCTGGCCTAACTTCTAAATGTACTGTTCGTCAGTCTGACCTTTTAAATGTCCGGTTGAAGCCTGAGACTACTGTTTATATTTTAGGTTGGGTTTTGTTTTTTTTGTTTAAGTTTTTTTCCCCCCCATTTTGACTTGTGACATGATAACTGTTCAGAGAGTTGCGTGTGTTGTTAAGGGTGTTGGTGAGTGAGTGTTGTTAAGTGTGCGTGTTTCTGAGCACATGTGTGGTCTTGTGCGCGTGTTCCAGTGGTGTTGTGGGTCTGTAGGTCCTGAGGTCTCCATGCAGCTGTGCAGTGTCTGATTCGTCTTCTCCCCCACAGCCTGGAGCCAGAAGAGCAGGAACAGAGAAGTTTGGTGGCAAAGAGCCCAAAGCCACAGCATCTGACGGCCTCTCTTGTATAAGTATGTCAGCTCAGCACAGTCTCCAATCCACTGCTTCTCTGGCAATATCACCACAGTTCTGAAACTCTGTATAATGTGTGCGCTCGAGGTGCTGAAGGTTTTTCTCTCCCGTCCCGTTCTTTCACACACCGAGTAACCATTTTTGTCTGTGTGTCCAGGCTCTGCCGACCTCCATCAGATGTTCCCGACACCTCCGTCCCTGGAGCAGCACAACGTGGGCTTCTCCCCGATGAACGTGGGTGGTAATGAGTGCGGCTCCACTGACGGCGGGCCGCCCGATGGGACCATACTGGGTGGTGCCTTCAAAATGGAGGTGGACGAGAGCCTCTGTAGCCCCCGACCCTCTGAGGTGAAGGTGAGCACCAGGCAGACCTTTATTATGTCAACATGTGGACTTTAGCATTCCCCCACAGCAAGACAAAACCAACCTTTGCACTGCATTATGTAGCGTTGTGTTGCGCTGCGTGGCACCCTAACGCCGAGCCCTGCTGTCGGCAGGACTTCTCTTTCGTGTTCAAGCCAGAGTTGTGCCAGGCATTTGTGGGCTGCTCTCTATACGCCCCTCTGAAAACGCTGCCCAGCCAGTGCCTGCTGCCCATCAGGCTGCCAGAGGAGTGTGTGTACAGGCCCTACCTCGGCAAGGACAGGTGCGTTCCAGGAACCCCCCACCTCCTCCTCCTCCCCCACGTGGCCTCTCCGTAGGCACTGTGAGCAGTGCATTCTGTTGGCTCATTGCTCAGAACTGCTTATTAGGATTAAAGATGAGTGGCTTGTAAATCTCATTTCTCAGTTCTTATAAATCTCAGAACTGTCTTAAAAGGGAAGAAGGTCCTGAACATGTTTGTGCAGAGAAGACCCTGCTGTTTGTAACAGTGTAGTGACGACCTGCTCACTCTCACACACCAGCAGCAGATGTCTCCTCCGTGATCCTTTCCGCGGTCTGATTTGTTCTTTCTAGCTGCTGGCGAGTCATAGGAAACGTGTGTGTGTGTGTGTGTGTGTGTGTGTGTGTGTGTGTGTGTGTGTGTGTGTGTGTGTGTGTGTGTGTGTGTGTGTGTGTGTGTGACTGTGGTTGTTTCTGCTTCCGTCTCTTGGCAGCAGCGTTCCCAGCGTGGGCAGCGGCGTGGATCCAGACTACAGCCAGACATACACCCCCCAGACACACACGCCCTTGTTGTCCAACAGCGCCCCGCCCAGCAACAGCGGTGTGGGCATCCTGCCATCGCCCGCCACTCCTCGCTTCTCCGCCCCCACCCCGCGCACACCCCGCACCCCACGCACGCCCCGCGGGCCGGCCAGCGTCCAGGGCTCGCTGAAGTGTGAGAGCTCGGAGCCGTACTCGCCCGCGTCTACGCCGTCCACGTGCCGGCCACTCAGCTCGGTGGAACCAGCCACGGCGCACAGCCTATACGTCACACTCATCCTGTCTGACTCGGTCATGAATCTGTTCAAGGACTGTAACTTCGACAGCTGCTGCATCTGCGTGTGCAACATGAACATCAAGGGCGCAGACGTGGGCATGTACGTCAGCGAGCCCACCCTGGACCCGCAGAGCTCTGCCCCCGACCCCTGCTCCTGCGGCTTCAGCGCCGTCGTCAACCGCCGCTACGGCAACGGCGCCGGCCTGTTCCTGGAGGATGAGCTGGACATCGTGGGGCGGGGCTCAGACGCCGACCGGGAGATGGAGAAGCATTTTGAGGCTTTGCACTGCACCTCCTCCCCCATGCACGTAGGTGGCACTCAGATGGAGAGCCTCCCCCACGAGCTGCTCCTCCTGCTGCAGGAGCGCTGCGCCAACCCCTTCCCGCCCCTCGCCAGGCCGGAGCCGGCTGGCGAGCGGCCCCCACCCCCCCGGCGTCTGGAGGAGCGAGACTACCACAGCGACTGCTACGTGGCTCTGGAGCATGGCCGCCAGTTCATGGACAACATGTCCGGCGGGAAAGTGGATGAGAACCTGGTGAAGAGCTCCGGGCTGCATCCCTGGGCCAAACACGATGGTCCGTCTGCACGTGCTCTGGGCTTGAACGCTGGTCTTCTAGTTTATGAGCTCATCAAAAGGAGTGAGAAGTGTGTAACACCTGTGTGTCTGTCTCTCTCTCAGCCGTGGACGTGAGCTCACTCTTCTCTCAGGATGTACTGCGGATGCTCCTGTCCCTCCAGCCTGTGCTGCAGGATGCCATCCAGAAGAAGAGGTCCGTGCACTCTTGGGGCGTCCAGGGTCCCCTTACCTGGCAGCAGTTCCACAAGATGGCTGGCAGGGGAACCTACGGTATGTCCGTCGGCCGGCTCTGTGTGTGGGTTAGGCCTCGCTCCTCCATGCGGAGAGATGTGAACGGTGCCGTTCTCTCCCGTCAGGCACCGACGAGTCTCCCGAACCCCTGCCCATCCCGACCTTCCTGGTCGGGTACGAGTACGACTTTGTGCTGTTGTCTCCCTTTGGCCTGCCCTACTGGGAGAAGCTGCTCCTGGACCCCTTCGGCTCTCAGAGGGACGTCGGTTACGTGGTCGTGTGTCCTGACAGCGATACTCTGCTCAGCGGTGCCAGGACTTTCTTCAGAGAGCTGACGGCGACGTATGAGGTATTGCGTAAGCACCGGCCTGCATCCCCGCGCCCTACGCACACCACGCCAGGTCACATGGTAATTGGGGGGGCTGCGCTCTGGGGGTCTTTCGCAGGCATGCCGGCTCGGCCGGCACAGGCCCGTCTCGGCAGCTCACGCTGACGGAATCGTGACGGTGGGCAGCGGTGCGGTCGGGCCCCCCGTGGACCTGCCCCTCACCGACTGGTTCCTCAGGATGTCTAGCAACAGCAGTGGCGGCGAGTCTTTGGCCAAACTGAGGCTCTATGCTGAAGCGTGCCGTCGTGACCTGGGTATGCTCGCTCGCCCAATCACATCGAGTTCAAATGCAGCGGTGAGTCTGAATGTAATCTGAGTTTCCTCCACTTCAGGGCCATACCTGGCAGCTCAGTCCCTCGACAACTCTCTGCTCACCCAGCGGAACCCTTCCTCCTCCTCCTCCTCCTCATGGTCCTCGCAGCCAGCGAGCTCCAGTTCCAGTTCCAGTTCCGGTGTTGGCAGCACCACCCCAGCCTCCACCTCTAACCCTCAGGGTGTGGGAGGGTCAGCGCCTGCCAAGCCCGCCTCTCTGCCTGCCGTTGGCGAGTCGGGTGTGCTGGGCACTCAACAGGCTGCAGCCCAAGGGCCGGGCACTGCGGGGGACGGGGCATCGGCCACCTGCCAGACTCAGCCCCAACCGGAGCCTCCCGAGAGGTACCCCACCTTTCTCGCAACTTGACTCGCCTCCTCTTTGTGACCCCTCGATTCCCCCTTGACTGACCGTTTTCCCGTTACAGCACTATGGAGCGGGAGGCGGTGGGCGTGCCCACAGACGGAGACTCCCACGCCGTCACCTACCCGCCTGCCGTCGTGGTCTACCTGGTGGACCCCTTCACCTGCACGGAGCAGAACAGCGGCTCCAGCTCCAGTGTGTGGACCCTGGGTCTCCTCTGCTGCTACCTGGACATGCTGCAGTCCCTGCCTCCACCACTCAGGAACGCCGTGTCCGTGCAGGTGAGCCGCTCGCCACGTGCCCTTTTCATGCCCTGCTTTCCACATGCATCACTGTTTGTTTTGTTTTTTGTTTTTTTTTTTCTCTCCCCCATGCAGATAGTCCCATGCCAGTACCTGCTGCAGCCGGCGCGGGGCGAGGAGGAGGAGCGTCATGCGTACGCCCAGAACCTCAAGTCCATGGCCTTCTCCGTATATGCGCAGTGCCGGCGGACCGGGCCTGCCTCCACCAACGTCAAACCGCTCACGAGCTTCGGGCCTGGCCTTGCCATCGACGCCGCCCTGCGGGTCTCCGAGGTACGGCCACCTCCTCCGTCCCTCAGCCCTATCTGCCGCAGCGCCATTCTAACTGACCTTTTTGACCTGGCAGAGGTCGCAGTGCACGCGGGTCTACATGCCGCCATTCGTCCTGGCCCCGGTGAAGGATAAGCAGACGGAGCTGGGTGAGACTTTTGGCGAGGCCACGCAGAAGTACAACGTGCTCTTCGTTGCGTACTGCTTGTCGCACGACCAGCGCTGGCTACTGGCCAGCTGCACCGACCAGCATGGCGAGCTTCTGGAGACGTGTGTCATCAACGTGGACGTGCCCAACCGGTGAGTGAGTGTGTGTGTGTGTGTGTGCGCGCATGCGCTGCAGGGACATCGGGCTGAGTTTTTTCTGGGCAGATTCTGTTCTAGTGCAGTGGTAGCTCAATGGTTAAGGTACTTAACCAAGCCCCACCACTGCCAATTTGCCACTGTTGGGCCCCTGAGCAAGACCCTTAACCCTCAATTGCTCAAGTTGTACTCAGTCATAATTGTAAGTCGCTTTGGCTAAAGGCGTCAGCTGAATGGCTAAATGTAAATGTTCTATTGGTCTGTGTATGTGTGTGCATGCGCGCATTTTACTGAGGGCATCTTGTTACTCCCACAGGGCGCGGAGGAAAAAGGGCTCAGCCCGGCGGCTGGGGCTGCAGAAACTGTGGGAGTGGTGTTTGGGCCTGGTTCAGTTCACCTCGCTGCCTTGGAGAGTCGTGATTGGACGACTCGGCCGGATAGGTCACGGGGAGTTGCAAGGTGGGCGTCGTTCTGTGAGGCGGAGTTCCACATCACGCGGCCTCGTTGCTCGTACTTGATTTGCTCTCGTTTGGCTCTGTCCAATCAGATTGGAGCATCCTGCTGAGTAGGCGGAGCCTGCAGTCCCTGAGCTGCCGTCTGAAGGAGGTGTGCAGAATGTGCGGGATCTCCAGCGCGGACAGTCCCAGCATCCTCAGCGCCTGTCTGGTCGCCATCGAGCCTCAGGCCTCATTCGTCATCATGCCGGGTAGAACGTCCATACACAACTGAAGCTGAAATGAAACGCGCACGTTTTACAAAGCTTTCACTCTCTTGAACTCAGTCTTATGTTCACCAGTAGCATGAGCACATTGTGTTTATGGGCCAGGAATCCAGCTTGGCTCTCTCCAGCCCAAGCCCAGATCCACACTACGTCATATGCACTTTCTACTGGAAAACATGAACTTTGACTTCAGTTATAATCTCTAGTTTTCCTTTAGTTGATCATATAAACATGGTGTTAGTCATACGAATCCACTGGTTTGAACGTGTGTGTGTGTGTGTGTGTGTGTGTGTGTGTGTGTGTGTGTGTGTGTGTGTGTGTGTGTGTGTGTGTGTGTGTGTGTGTGTGTGTGTGTAGACTCTGTGTCCACCGGCTCCGTGTTTGGCCGCAGCACTGCCCTGAACATGCAGACGTCCCAGCTGAACACCCCTCAGGACACGTCGTGCACTCACATCCTGGTGTTCCCCACCTCGGCTGTGGTCCAGGTCGTCGACCTGCCCTTCAACCCCATTCACGGTGAGCCTCCCGCCCACAGAAGCAAAGTGAATGCACTTCACCTCCGTCAGGTGCTGTGAACTCTTGGGAAGTGACCTGCTGATGCTAGCGAGGTCATCCACTACATGCTCTCCGCGGACACATGTACCAAACCTGACTGAAAACCAGTATGACATTCCAGTATCCCTTCTGACTGATCAGTCCTCGTTGTTGTCTCCTCAGACGGCATGGACGGAATCCTGGACCTGCTCGTCTCCGAGAACGATGTGGACCCTGACCTCATTAACATATTACCAAACTCCCCCAGCGGGTCGCCTGTGCACTCGCCTGGCTCTCATGACCCCCATGGGGGCAGCGGCGGAAAGGTATGTTAATTTTAGCTGATGTCAGACTTGTGCGTGTGCTGCTGTGTGTAACCCTGACAGGGAGGTGTTGGAGAGCCTCTAAAGAGCCGAGACATTCGATGGTCTTAAATCCAGACCTTAATGCACCCCATGTCCTCGAGGGTTCAGGCAGGCTGTGTGCAGATCTCTCAGGGATACTGTTCCACTGCCATCCTACCCCTTGTCCTAATGACTCGTCTGTCTTCTCTTTTGATTTAGATTTGAGTATTTTATTTCAGCTTTACATGAATTTGCCCTTTTCTACTTTTATTTGTAAAGCACCTTTTAGATTTCTTTTTGTAAGTAATGAGGTAAGTGAACTTGCTTTGCTTTGTGTATCCACAAAGGCATCGTGACCACATAGCAGGGTTATAAACACCAAATGCTGTCCATAGCTGGCCTTTTACCTCCTGTTTTCCCGTCCCTCAGGGCCAGAGCACAGACCGCATGGAGTCCCACGACGAGACGCCCAACATCCTTCAGCAGCCCATGGCACTGGGCTACTTCGTGTCCACAGCCCGAGCCGGCCCGCTGCCCGACTGGTTCTGGTCTTCCTGTCCCCAGGCCCAAAACCAGTGTCCCCTCTTCCTGAAGGTGAGACATGCCTGTGTGGCCAGCCCCTGTGGCTGGGTGGAGAAGGGTGGATATTTTAACCTGGTTATCCGGACCCCATTCACGCATAGCTCACAATGCGTTTTCCAACATCCCTGTGTGTGTGTGTGTGTGTGTGTGTGTGTGTGTGTGTCAGGCCTCACTACACCTGCAGTGCAGTGCGGTGCAGTCAGATGAGCTTCTTCACAGTAAACACTCCCACCCTCTGGACTCCAGTCACACCTCTGACGTGCTCAGGTATCGTCATCCTGACTCACTCTTTACTGACACCTACAGCCGTCTCTGATACATCTACTCATCTGTGCTCCTCCTCTTATTGAACCTTAGTGTGTTTACACTGCGGTCTCAGCTTAATGTCGGTGTATGGACTTCGCACTACATCTCCTGTAAACAGATTCTGCTTTTCTTAAGAATGAACACTGTGTAGACCCCTTCCAGCTGACAACACCGTAGCCTTAATCACTGGCATTGTTGGCCATACTTTCTGTCTGATAACCAGCTGTAAACCGTGCATCAAGCACCTTGTCATTTGTTGAATACTCAGATACAGATATGTTGGTCCAGTGATATACTTTGTCCACATTATTGCTTAAGTGCATGTTTTTTAAGCAGAGCAGTAATTTTCAGGACTGATTTTCATTTGAGAGAAGGAGGACAATAAGCCTTCATGTTGGGAAGTGGCGGCTGATTCTGTGGGTATGTTGTGTGGTGCTCATTCAGGTTTGTGTTGGAGCAGTACAACGCCCTCTCCTGGCTGACCTGTGACCCTGCCACGCAGGACCGCCGCTCCTGCCTGCCCATCCACTTTGTAGTGCTCAACCAGATGTACAACTTTATCATGAACTCGCTGTAAGAGAAGCAGCCTGCACTGCTGGAGGCCAGACATTGGTCTCTCTCACACACACACACACGGCCAGACCGGTCTAGACACTTGGCAACACTTTACAGTGTCCATCTCGTACAACTGGAGCAGAAGGGACTTTTTTCTCCTCCTCCCTATCTATGAGCTCATCCTAATGGAATGCCTGCTAATATCTTGAATATCTTATTTATTGTACATTTTTTAATAAATGTGTAATTTTGTTAATCTTTTATATAAGTAGAAGGTACACATTGCCTTCCTGTTGAAATGAAAATGCTTCATCATTGTGTGTGTAATTGTCTTAATTGCAAGACATGAATGGAAACAATACGTTTGCTGTAGGTTACTTTTTTAGAGAAATATTTTCTCCATGTGAACAGACATTTATAATGCTCTGTTGTACAGACAAAGTATGCTGAACCCGTTCTTACCTTTGTGTGGTTGGGACGTCCGGAGAGGTTCTAGTTGCATTCCTGTACAGCAGTTTTAATTTGTTCAAATGAGAGGACAATGTCAGATTATATATTTTATCAGATTTAGATGGTGTGTGTGCGTGCGTGTGTACACAATCTTGTGCCACTATGAAATGGTGCACCCAATGTTTTAGGAATAAACGTGTCAACCTTATTGTGACTTGTCTTGTGTTTGTGATAGTTTGCCCACAACAGCAGTGGTAACCCCAGTTTTCAGAGTGCAGTTGTCATTCTCTCCCTGTTCTGTTTAACTGCTGTTGAGGTTGGTACTGCTGCATACCAGTTGTTCTATTGTATGGATATTATTTAAATAACATTTTATTTACCAGTGTAGATGTCTGTGTAGATGTATTATTAATACTATTCATTTTGGCAACGACTGATAACATGGATGAAACCTAGATAACTGATCCTGATTAACCATTTTAAAAGTTTCTGCATGTGTCTCAGGAGACCCAGTTGCACATACATTACAAGCATGTGTGCGCAGTGCTGTCCTGTGTCGTTGCTTGCGTGGATGCATTCGTGCAGCAGATGGCACTCTCGAGCCTGCTGTGAACTTCTAGCTCGCTTGGATTTTCTCTCCTACTGTCGAACGCGTTTGGTGGTTCAGAAGCTGTTTTCGCATTAAAGCGTCCGTGAACCCACTGACATAAAGCAAGGCTCTTTCATTCATATAACAAATAAGAACCATCACTTGCTTTTCTTATCAGTTGATCTTCATGCCATTTCATTTTTATTTTGTTGAAAGAATTCTGGTCTTTTTTTATAGGCAAGTATAATATTTGTAATGTCCTTTAGTAGTGGAGAGAAACCTTTGCAAACATCAGCCTGCTGCCAGCTGAGACTAACAGAGAGAAGGGTATCGACCGCACGTCACTCAAATGTCCAGCCAGCCACTTGGACAAAACCTGTTCGGCCTTTAATAGCCAGGTCCGTGGCCTTGACTGTGACCCCGGGGAGCATTACCTTTGGCTCTTCGCCGTGTAAGGGCTCGGAGACTGGGCTGATAGCGGAGAAGGAGTAATCTGACTCCTGTAATTGGCTGTCTGGGCTGACATTTGTAGTTAGGGGAGAAGGGAGAAGGGCCTCCCAGACCGCAGGGATAACAAAGTCATCATTATCTGTGCGTAATGCGCCCTTTCTGCCCATGCAAAAGGATATGTCCCATAACGTAACGGGAGGCGCGATGAAAAGGAGACAGAAAAATGCGATGGTAATGGATTCTATCACATAGGCGAAGCATCTGCCTGCATGAGTTCATCTGCATATCCACTCTTTTTTATGAGGCGGTTATGAATATATCTGATTGGGGTTGCTATAATAACTTATTGCTCTCAGTCACTTCTTTTCGGGTGGTGCAAAAACATCATTTTGCTGTCCTTCCAAATGCAAGCGCAACACTTGCATCCTCTGCCGATTATCTGAGGGGGAGGTGGGGGAGCGGTTCTTCACCCCAAGCCATTGACTTAACATCTGGATTGGCATTCATCTCGAAGCGACCTCTCAATGGCCGTAGCTCTCTCTCATGTTACCAGCCCCATGTGACCTGGCGTTAAGTGTCTCAGGAAATTGCTCCGACTCCCCACATCAGTCAGGCATAATGGCGGCATCGTATTGCCGGCGGAAAATGAATGGCAATAAAAAGGGGAGATGATGGCTGTCGAGGGCGAAAGGGAAGCAGGGCTTTATTGAGGTTGGCTGCCCCTGGTGACGCGACCTGGCACACCGCCTGCTGCTCCTGACCGACCTGCGGAAAGCAGAGCCAGGACTAATGGCTGCCAGGCGCAGACGTGGGAATTTAATTAATCGCCTACAAATTTCCTTCGCGAATTGGTACGAAGGGTGACGCAGGAGAGGATTACGTTTTTAATCGCGTTGGTTTCACAGGCCAAGGCATCGGTGTTCACTGCAACACGGAGCTGCCTCTGCTACATGCTGGTACAGGGTAGCAAAGGAAAAGCAGGGGTGCTTTAAGCCAGTCCTTGTTTAGGAAGAAAGGAGCATTTGGTGTTGGCTGGAGAGATAATTCCTGTGTTTAGGGTGAGATTTAGTTCCTCGCGGAGCACAGGTAACCTGTGGCCTGCAGCACACACTCCTTGGATGCTCGGGGCAGGACGTCATAAGCGTTCTGTTGAATGGGGCACTAAATTATAATCATCTTTCCTTCAGGCAACTGGCATATAGTAGATTAGTTCATATTTCAGACAGAGCCAAGTGTTTTCTGCAAAACAGATACCAGATTGATGAAAGACATACACAAACATGCATAAAGCCATCAGCAGACTGATGCAAAATGGTTATATTATATAGTTGTTTTCCAGACTGAGGTCAGTTCACTAGAATCAGGAACTCATTATCTGTCCCTAAACACGGAACTTCACTGATAACGTCAGCCGAACAGAAAGATCATGTTTTAGTAGTTATTTCCCGTGGGAGGAAAAGAAATTCAACCTTCCAGTAAACTGGAACGATTACAGTCAGAGTAATGATTTTTTATCAGTCGCGGTGTTACCTGATACCCATTTGCATCGGCACAACCTCTGAAAAGGTCCCCCATATTCACTTGGGGACAAGTACATGGACCTTAATTGGTTTATCAATAGGCCATGTTTTCTGTGCGCACGGTCACGTGCATCTGTGTCGCTGTGAGGGTAGCTGATATGCATCTGCAGCGTATGCGAACCATATGCTGCCTGATTGGCGTCCCACGAACAGCAGGGTGGGGGACAGAGCCCATTAACCCGGCTTGAACCGGGCTCGCTTGAGCAGATTAGGCAGGTCAGAAAGAGTGGAATTAGCATCTCCTGGAGAACATCTGATCACAAAGCCTCATCCAATTACTGACTTATGTCGCAGCATTGAGGAGTAAATGGACACCAGCAGACGATGCGCTCGCCGCCAAGGTGCTCCAAGGAGCCAAAACGGGACCAACTGGACCAGGGACGGCCATTTGGAGTTTCGTGCTAATTAACAGTTTTTAATAATGCATAATTAATTAAAAATGAATACAGCGTGTCATTCTCATCTTGGGAAAATGCACAGGGATATTACTTCTCTTTTCTACATGTGAAACAGCAATAGCCTTGGACCTAGTTGATAATACGGGCATCTGGAGTACTACTTGAGTCATGGAGATTTAGCACCATACAGGTGGCCATTTGAAGGAGCATCACTTGTTTTGATGCTGTTGGTATTGTCTGGTTTGAATGGTCACCCAGCTGGGAAAAGGATGTGGTGTCATACCTGATGAACACCATGAGGACCTAAACTGAGACAGAAAGAAAGGTTGAGTGCAGATATAGTTTTGTAATATCTGTGCTTAGTTAAAGTTCCCCATGATCAAGACTTCTAGGCTTTTAAGGACCCTGTAGGATTTATGCTATCAGGGAAATTCTCAGTAGTTTTAACCAAAGTGTTTGCTTCCATCGTTTAATCCAGTGTTAGTTCGTTGTAAGCATAAACACTGGTATACATACGTAATTCTATAATTACAGGGTTCTGTGTATCATATTTTAATGGGCCTTACTTTGAATGGGTTTTCTGCTTCTGGGGCCAGAATACTGCACTCAGGTGTAATCCTTAAGATTACAATTTCAGTTGGATTATTCATAAAATTCTGAAAGTAATCTTCCCAGCCCTGTATTTAGGCCTACAAACAACATTGATATGTAGGGAACAGAAGAACAACCAAGTCCTGATATGGTCTAAAAGGATTAAGTACTTAAACCCCATTGGATATCGTTTCTTATAAACTGTCTGAATGTACTGAATGTATTTAGTAGCTACATCCACCCCCACCCCTCGCGCTCTCTCGCGCTCTCCCACGCCACGTCTGTATCCTCCTGCCACATTTCTTTAGCTTCAGATGGCAGGCTAACCAGCTCAACCTTGGTGATCTCCCGGTGTTGGCTGCTTGGAGATAAGAAAAATGTAAAAAGGCGCTCGCTCGAAACAGCTTCGATAAGACCTAATCAGCTGCCGTGGCGACTTCCATTTTGTGCCCGCGGATAAAACAAATTCTGTCACACAGCTATATGTCGCTCGCGCCACACTCAGTATTTCTCCATCGCGTGCCTAATTTCTCACGCGCGGTAGAGCGCGTCTTCCCGCCGAAGACGTCCTGACAGGTTTGTTATCGGTTGGCCCGGCTGCCGAACCCTGGGGAGACGAGAAATGGCTATTAGCCGATGTGAATCTGAGTGCGTACATGTCAAGTAAGCTGTCATCGCTGGATGTCATTGTAATCAGGGGGGCCAAAAGACTGTTAAAGACTGACACATTCAGTGTGGTAAGGACGGTAGCGAAGCTCACCTGTCACGCGTCATTTACAAAATTTTGTCTCGGAGCATTACTACAATACAGGAAAATGGGGAGTTTGTAGCTTGTTATAGACTAACCTTCAAGAATGACGTGCGTAGGTGTGTGGGCCTGCTTAAAGTGCTAACTGCATATCCTTACGAGATTGTGTTAACGTTTAGGGGGAAGTGCTTGAGTATCAATTATGGAATCCATCTTAAACCTCAAGCATTTCAGCGCAACTGTGTGTGTGTGTGTGTGTGTGTGTGTGTGTGTGTGTGTGTGTGTGTGTGTGTGTGTGTGTGTGTGTGTGTGTGTGTGTGTGTGTGTGTGTGTGTGTGTGTGTAGAGCCACAATGTCTTCCTTTTAAAAACTATGGACTATTCTTTCCCAGTCTCCTCTCCAATCCCCGGTGTTATGAGTTGACCTCATCATTTGCTCGCCTGGTGGACAGCGCCAGTTTCTGAAAGCTCCCTTCTCACTCTGCTGGGTCGAGACGGCCCACACCATCTGCCGTGGAGCTGACAGACGACCCTTCAGCCCGGCTTGCCCTGCCCTCGCTGGGACACGCAGACAGGGATCAGGGTTAATTGCTTATTGAGAGGCAGAGTCATCAAAGGGGATTCAACTAAGTCCCTGCTGGATCTCCGTCAGCGTTTAATCCCCGGGGCCCCGAGAATGAGCGCAGGATCCAGTCACGTACGTTCCTCTCAGTCAAAATGAAGTAAGCCATCTTCCTTCAGGAACTCATTCCAGTAGTTCAAGGCAAGAGGTTCATTTTGTGCCAAAGGTTGAGTCAGTTTTCCTTTATCCCCAAACTGACGTTTCCTAAACAGGTACATTGTCATAAACGTTAGCTTACTTTAGTACAGTGGCATACCAAAGTAGGAGAATTTGTGGATTTATTTTGCAACAATATTAACAAATCAACATTTCGTTACATTGAATGTATATCAGTCATTATATTCTCCTGTCCATTTAGAGTGAGCTGTAGAATATTCTACGTGAAATGCTCTATTACCAGTAAATGTGCGGGTCTTTCTCGTCCACGGCGATGTGCAGTGCTGAGTGTCTTTCTCTGATGCGATGTCTCCGTGCGGAGGTGCAGAGCTGACAGATGGTATGCATCCCAAGGACGGTGGTGAAGCCAAGTCTCACGCGGCGCTATCACAGAACGCAATTTGTTTCGCCGCATCGGCGTGCCAAGGCATTCTCAGCAGTGGGCCGAGGAGGTCCACTCTCCCGTCCGTGTGTGGGAGCGGAGCCGGCTGCAATCTCACCATGCGAGACCCTCCTCGGCGAGAAGCTCCCGGGTAGCAACCAAGGCTTAAGCCAACACACATATTGACAGAATTTCTAATGTATTCCTGATCGTGAGGTTTCTCTCTTCATAGTGTGTTTAGGAAGTATTTTGGCCGAGTTTCAGCTCCCACCGGGAAGAAGGGAGGCCAGTGCAAGTTGACTTTCTTTTCTCCGTGATGCAGCGCGTGCCTGTGGACTCCAGGCTACGGGCCACCAGCCTGATTCTTGGAATTCGGATCCTGGACGAGACGAGGCATTGCGTGGTGCAGATATATATATTCTCTATAGCCGCCTCCCGAGCCAGTGTGGAAAACCGAAAAGTGCGTCGGTCGCGCTTTTCCAACTCTGTGTGTGTGTGTGTGTGTGTGTGTGTGTGTGTGTGTGTCCCAGTAATGTATGAGCTGCCGGAAGGTCTCATCATTAGGCCCGGACCGTCTGGACTGGAGACGGCGCCCAGGGGCGCCACTGGACGGAGCTGTAAATTGGATGGCCTGCCCCCGCTGAGCCCGCCGGCCGAGGCGGCGCGTGCGAATCTGGGAGCGTGCAGCCAGAGAGAGAGCGGGTGCCGTCGCATTTCAGCTCTGCGGGAGGGGGAGGTGGGCGCGCGGCTGTCAATTACGGCGCGCCGGTGCTGGCCATGGCGGCGGGCCAGCCCACCGCCGCCGTCATTATCAGCTCCGGCGGACTCCCGGCCCTGTGCCATATGCGCACAGTCAGGGCGCCGCCGTCTGTTCACCATGGCGGAGATCGGGGAGGAGGCAGCAAATGGACCTTGAAATTGATATTGGGCGGGAGAACTCACAAACGCTCTTTTATTCTTCTCCCCAAAATCCACAGGCAAAAATGCAGAACTAATTTACGAAAGAGATTTTGTTGTTTCAAGCATGGTATTATCAGCCTGTCGTGACCATAAATGCCGCAGGATAATGGATGCCATACTTCTGCAGGTTTTGGTAGTTATAGATCACTCTGGACTCATAATCGAGAGGCATTAACCCAAGCATTGCATTATTAATTGCATATTCCACTGACCAATTGAGCTGCAGTAAAATTAAATGTCCAAGGGTCATTAAGGTGATTCAGAAGCACTGGTCAAAGTTTGTTGTTTGTCATACAATAACCATACCCACCCACCCACCCAAAAACCATGCAAGCACATTTCTGACCCAAACCAAATACCAAATCTAGGACATCTTTCAGCATACACTGATTAAATTTCATCTTCACTCCTAATAATTTGGCTGCTTGATAAACAGTCATTAGTATGAGGGGCCTATTGAGATATATGTTCAAAGGTGTTGATTGGGCCTCTGATTAAAACCACAAGTTCTTTGTGGTGTGTGTGAGTGGGAGTTTTCTTTAGCATCACTTTGCCAAGTGACAGAAGGTACGAGAGAACCTCACCCTGTCACTTCATGAGTCCTCCCTCGTGTTTTTGTTGGCTTCACACCAGAGGCCATTGTCACAGATGACATATCACCATTTCCCTTGGTTTTTTTTTTTTTTTTTTTTTGAAGGGCTATTTGAATGTACTTGGACCGTAATTTGTTCTTCGCACATAATGTGACCCTTAGCGAAGCACGATCGCGGGTCGACTGAAGTGATATTTTCTGTTAATGACGCTCATGGATCATTTCTGACGGCACGGGTTCGGAGGCTAGCGCATCGTCAAGGCGCCCTCCGGGACTCGGCTGCCATAAAGCAGTGAGACGCGGGGACCCTGCGGAGGGCAGTGCAATTTCAGGAGCTTATCCGGCTCCCTCTGCGGCTGGAGGCTGAACCTCTCACTGTCCTGGTGATTAATACCTCCCAGCTCCCGTCATCTTTCTTCGTGCTCTCGCTGCGCCGGGGCACTGCATTACCACTGCTCTAGATGTCTTCAAGGTGAAATGCTGCCATCATTTTCAGTATGTAGGGCTGCTAGTTGGGGGATGTGCTGGGATGTGAAATATAGAGAGATCAAGCACTAGCGCTTTATCTTGCATGGTGGGACGGGAAGGTGGGCCGTGCCCCTACACCAATGAGCCGGGGAGGTAGCATCACAGGGTGAAAAGCCTGGGGATGCAGGGGCTAACCGGAGAGAATCTTATCACAGCTTGCTCTCGGGAAAGCAACAGTTGCTGCATGTGCAGTTTAAGCCATTACACGGATTGAAGTTCAGGCTGCGATCTAGAGAAAACTTGAGCTTGGATTTAGCTGCAGGATAAAGGTGAAGGCACCCCGTTGAACGAAGACGGCAAAACAAGGACCCGTAACTGACAGACCTGTTCAGCTGCTGCCTGTCACCTGAAATATCCATCTCTGACATATCTGTTGTGTTTTTCCCGAAACATGTATTCTGAGGGGAAAAAAAAGGAAGGAATTTAGTTTCCGTCTTCACGGACTCTCCTCGGTCCGCGCTCCCAGCGGCAGCGAGAGCCTCGTGATTATGATGGAAATCTCACAAGCCATTACCATGAAGAGGCCGGGCCTGATGCAGACAGCTTAATGGACTCATTTGTAATTGGTAGGGGGCAATGACTAAGCTAGCATGCTCTTTGTCTGATGGAGTATAGAGGCATGCATGCAAATGTGACAAATGAATAGGGATTGAGCCTCTCAGTAAATTTTTTTTTTCCATCTCTTCATGCCAGCAGACTGACCTTGAGAGACTATGGAATAGGTGTTAAGAATCCCCATAAAAGGCTGTTAACACTGAAAGCAATGAATGGAAAGGCAAGTTCAGAACATCTGAAGAGCCATATTCATTAGCTGTCACGTGTTAGAAGAAAACGCTTATGTGCAAACCGTCAGGCTTACTGCATACTTACTGCATGTAGCGTTCGATGATCACGTGGACCTGCCCAACACAGCAACCCTCAGTACATCTGTCAGGACCTTCCGTATGGCAGAAATTCTGAGGTGCTACCTAATGGTCAGAAATATTTCAGATGCAATATTGAATTTTTTAAGGCTATTAAATAGATTCAGATCCCCCCAATTCTATTGTGAATTATCTTGTAGATGTTGTTGATCGGCGTAGCAAGCAGGGGTAAAAAGACCTCGGCTTCATTGTGAGAGGTGCTTTGTGTTTGTGTGTGTGGCAGAGGCGCCTGTTCACCACCGCCATCCAGGGGGAGCTACACAAGTGTCTCATTAATGACCGGCTGAGTCCCCTCTGGAGGAGGCCACAGACGCGCTTCTTTAATGAGCTGGGAACCTAAACAGTGCCAGAGTTTACTCCAACCCTGCCTCTTAGTCCTGGGTCAGTCGGAAGAGCACTTCAATTCAGGCCCACTGAAGCGGAGGGGAATGGCGTCACACTGATTTCGCCCTTTCACTTCCCGAGGCAGGAATAATGCACTTTTGTGCCACGCATCCTCGGGAATTATGGCTCCTAATTTGATTAGGCAAGATTTGATTAACTGGAAAATAAGGATTTCACTAAAACTTTCCCATGCTTAATTTATCCCTGGTGGAGTAGACGCAACATTGTATCATCTAAGCGAAAGGGCATCTGGGACCCTTTTCAGTGGTTAGGTGTGCTTTGAAATACAAGAGGCCTGGCGTTTCATTTTGGGTCTCACCAAAGTCCAGATTCCTTTGATTTTGTCAGTCAGGCCCTGGCGGTCAATTTGCGGTGCTGTTTTTGCAGGATGGAGAGGCTCTGTAGTCATTAACAGTGCATAATGTAGCATTAGCTAATGGCAGTCTTAACGTGACTTTGCTCCTAATAACAGGCTGAGCCAGGAGTTTTGGCATATAGGAGCCTAGAATAGCAGGTGGTTTGCATCTTGACCTACACCTAACAACACACAGAGGCAATACACTTCTTTTCAAGGCCGATTGGCCATTAATAACAGTCAATAAGAGTCACAGGCCATTACAGGCCAGTGGTTATGGAGGCCCTGCATCAGTCCAGAGGGCTACTGTGGAGGAATCTATCCCCATTAACACTTATCTACTTTAATCAGCTCTTGCTCTCCCTGGCCCACCAGGCCAGAGCTGCACGGGGAAATTAATAGCCAGTCTCGAGCTGCAGGGCTAAGACATCCATTTACTCCTCCTACGGACAGAAAATCAGTGAAAACAATCAGGCCACGCTGCACTAATGACTTTGCCTTTGAAGCCAGTCTGTGAGATTTGCCTCTCTCTTTTTGGTTATTGGTCATGGATATGAGTATGTTGCGTTCCTTCTTGGTTTAATTTCTTTGGTGAGTTGAAGGTGTGTGGGCCCGTGTGTGACACTATAGTGAGACTATTCTGGTTCATTATCATAAAAAACATGATTTCGAAAGCCTTCATGCAAATGGGCACTCATCTCATCAAGAGACCCGCTTGCTCTCTCTGCAGCTCATTTTCTGTGATTATGTCTGCCTCAGGTTTGTAGCCTTTGAGAATAATTAAACGTTTATTAGAAACTCATGGTTTTGAGAAGTGTAATCATTTTCTAGAAGCTTTAAAAACAAATGAGGAGGAAAGCAGGACCATTGAGAAGTTTTGTCATTAAGCTTCAGTGAACAGATTAAGAGCTGAATAGTCAAAGATTTCACTGGATGAGTCAGAAGCGTACCTTGTGCCGTTTTATGGTGAGCTAGCTGCATTTGAGGTGCCATTTTGGGGTCTTCTCCACTTGCCGTCTAGCTACGAGGTAAGAGTGGGGAGTACATCGAGTCTCAGGAGAGCTGTAATGCACTCCCGGGTCCGTTAATTTGTGTATGAACTCGTGTTTGTGTATCGCGTTAAGTTCTCACACTAAAACACAAAAGACTACTGTTTTACTGGCCAACTACACACTCCGTTTATTCACACGGTAGGTCAAGTGGTCGTTAGTTTATTGCTCATTTGCATGTCTTTTGCATACAATCACCAACCAACACGAACAACTGATTAAAAACATTCTGCTTTTGAATATTCAGTTAAAATTCATGTGTAAATGTTCTTTTGCAGCCACCCCTCAACACAGAATCAAAGTATTATAGGATGTTGAGTATTACCAACTTATTATTCAAATCGCTCAATGCACAAAGAAATCAGACTAGGAATTCAGTTTAGAGTAAATTAAACAGCTGTAGAAGAAGTGGTTTATTGTTGAATGGACACTTATGCTAATAATACGATACACAAGTACACAGTCTACCCTTATATCAGATTTTTATAATTTGTCAGTTATTGTTATTCATAATTAGACAATATATCAAATGACCTCAAACAAGTTGTAAGTGTACTAATTGTACAGTAAGTAGTTTAATAAATTACTTTATTTTTGTCGAACCTCTAAAAGTGGAAAAGATTGCTGGCATGATCGTGTATTACAGTGTTGATATCTGTGAATATAACTAAAAATGTACTAAATGTGTTGGTGTTTGACACACCAGTTTTAAATATCTTTAGTAACTGATCTTTTACAGTTTAATATTGAAGAGAAATTCAACTGAATTGTCAGTCACGCATCAGGCAAATAGATTTGGACCAATTTTCTTAGGCTGGAAGCAACTGCCAGTCACCTGCTGTTCTATCCACGTTTTTCTCGCCGTTCTGGATCGGTCTCCCGGCGTGTGTCATCAGCAGAAGGAAGCACGGCCCGTCTATCCTCAGCCTGCTGGCCCTGCCGCGGAGTCGCGAATCACAGCCCTGTCCCAGTGGGAGAGCCCACCGCGTCTCTGACAAGGCCTCGCTCTGTTCGCGCTCGCCGCCATGCAATTAGACACCCCCACAGGGCTGGCGAGGCTGAAAAGAGGGAGGGAGAGACCTCCCTGCCGGCTTGGCTGGCCTGCGGGGCTTTGAAGTCTTCTGCCGTTTCTCTCTTCTCCGCTGAGCTCGGCCTCGGGGGAGTGGTTCGGAGTGGAGGGGCAGGAAGGCCGCAGCTCGGAGAGCTGCTTGTCTTAATCTTCACCTACTGGCTTCTTGTGATTAGATGCTGTTCAACAACAGGGCTATTTCCCCATGGAGGAGCTGTTTCGGGGAGGATATGATCATGTGATCATGGCTTGCATTGTGGGGTTTTTGGGCCCTTTGTGCAGTTGGTAACAGTGTACTAGTCTGTGCTCGCTGTAGGTTGGCCTGTCTGCAGCTTGCAATGCGGATCAGTCCAACAGCCATTGCTGCATGCAGCATCGGAAGCAGGCTTATTCTACAGCACATCATAGCTTTCGTGTGCATCGTGGCTGTTTATGGGTTCTATATGAATTTATAAATATCCATGCATGCTTATATACCACGCTGGTATGACATAATACTGTGCATTTCTCACTCGAGACAGATACCTCCTGCCAGATCAGCACACCACCATTAATTGGAGGTGACGCTGTCTCACTTCGCTGGGAGTAAGTTCTCATGTTAGTGCGAGCTAGAACCAGCTCACGAGCATCCTTCGAGCAGGTTACTGCGGCTGCGGGGCGCATCGCCTGCGTTCTGCTGGAGGGAGTGGAGTGGAGTGGAGTGGCGTGGAGTGGAGTAGGGTGGTGTGGAGACGTGTGTGGGGTGGAGTGGGGTGGGGAGCGCGAGAGCGGCAGCTCTGCTGAGGGTGGGGACAGGAAAAGAATGCAGAGAGCCTCCGCGCTCGCGGCCGTGTGCTGGCAGACCCCGTTCCGCAAAAGCCGTGCTCGACCGTCGGGTGCACATGCCCTCGGAGAAGCGTGTCCTGCGCTGTCATTTCGTCGGGTCTGGATCTCATCTGGTTCGCTAGTTAGAGAACTGAAGGAACCCCGTGTTTTAATGGATAATTGTCTTCCCGTTGTGCTCGGCACAGCTCTTTTTCCAGCCACTCTGTCGTGGTAAAAGACTAAGGAATAAAAGTTGTGTAACGCTCATCGCGTTGTGCAAGCGCCTTGACTTTGGAAGGATCCTGCACTATTTGAGCGGGTTCTTTGTCCTTGTAACACAGCAACTTTACACCCACAGTCGCGTATGCTGGAGCAATTTTAGCTGGAAAACCGGGAAGATACGTCAAAGGATCCCCTGTAATTATTTTTGGTGGAATTGGCTATGTTTGTGGATTATACCATTGATGTGCACATGAAGGATCGACAGATTTATTTTGTATTGGTGTCATTTATCGACAAATTAGGTGAGTAAAAGTTTCAAAAGCTGTAGCCAGTGATGATCCGTTTGGTTTACATTTAATGGCTTCTGTTTGACCAGTTTCACTCTTGGTGAATGCTAACACGAACATTAAAATATTAACGCAAAGAAAACATTCGAAGGCAGAAAACAATAGGTTCGCACTTCAGACAGTTATTAGTATACTAATTCTTAATTAACTGACAGTCGAAAGGATCAATAGCACATATGCATAAATTGTACTAGTTGAAACGCCAATAATACCAGTAAACACCAGGCAGATACGGCTGTCTGAATGTTGGGGTATTTCGTTTTAATTTAATTTTAAGATTTAATTTGAGTTGTGGTCATTAAATGCTTCATTTCCAGACGTCTCCATATATTTTCGTATATGCAATTACTCAATTAAACGCTAGAATTTATTATATATAACTTGGTGCATCGGGGTTTAAAAATAACGTGTTATAAATGCCACAGAAAGCCATATCATTTTTCAGTGCATCTTAACAGTGCTCTCTTGTGGATACAAAGGGTAGCAATGTTCAGAGTGTAGTATTTCATATTTTGCTGATTTCAGAGAGCTGCATAAAAGACTCATACTTACGGTGCAGGGTTCTGATGAAAGAACATCTTCACACCATATGAAGGTACGAAAATGCTCATATAAAGCAGGAACTGCATAGTTTGATTAATGAAATGAAGACAAGCTGTATATTTTTAAATATTTTGTTATTTATGTCCCAAGATATGTGGTGCACTTTATAATTTCGATCCAAGCAGTGGGCCCTCTGTTGGCATGATGGTATTAAGTACACAATTCCATTGATTTCTTTCATTCAGTTGTTCATAAGTGATTGAGTAGCTAGTCTCACATGCCAGGGAACTTTGGGTTAAAGTGGTACTTCTGAGAGTAGAGAAAAGAATCGACCACCTAGAGGATTGTGTAAACCCAATTACCTGATAACGATGTCATCACCTCTGCAACTGGAGTTAATTAATTAATTAACTGGGATTTGTTTCATAAATAGACCAAGCAGTTGATTTTAATGCTGCTGTCTGGCCTGGTTTTGACTTTCGGGTTATGTCCAATGTCTTACAAAATGCTTGTGCTTGACGTATCTCATATTTTATAGATATATTTCATATCTTCCCCAAACGAGGCCCGTTTCCTTGACTCCTAGACTGCCTGTTCATTGGGCTGGATATTCAAGGTAGACCTCGCAGGTAGAGAAACTGCAAGAGCTGTTCGGAATAAGCAAGAAATAAGCTCTGATCCCAGCCTTTACTGTGGCTGAAACAGAACACATCCGTTCTATAAAGCCACTGTGGGCAGCCTGTGGCTGGAGTACTCCGACGAGGCTCTGCAGATTACCTTTGAGCAGATGGCATAGTGAGAAATCCCCTGGACTGAGTACAAGGATGCAAAGTGTGGTTGCTCGTTAACCAATTAGCCTCCTGATTACTTAAGAAAGTGCACACACTGAGCCAAGCGTGTGCCAGTCATCTGTAAAGTAATTGGTTTGGAACGCAACACTGTTATTGTAAGTCACTTCAACCTTATTGAGGGTCATTTACATAAACTACATTTCACAGTATGTTTGTTAAGCACTGGCACGACACTGTATTTAACGCACAATAGTTAAAGTATGGCCACTGACTGCATGTCTTCACCTTTTTTTTGCCCTTGTTCACTAAAGATTACTAAAAATCCAAACAGAGGCACTTAAGGGCATAAGGAATTATAGTTCTACGGTTAGCAGCAGTAGTGAGTGGTGTTTGTGGATATGGTCTGGGCGAATGCTGCGCTGTGTGGCTTCTGTCAGCAGAACCCAGGCCCTGGTCACTGACTGTAGGGCAGCAGGCATCTGAGGGTCAGGGGTAACGGTCCACCTGCCAAGCTGGGGCTCTCTGCCCGGGTGGGCCCGGATAACAACCCGGGAGATGCGGGACACTGCTGTATTGGGAGACAACATGCTAGAGCCACCGAGCACCGAGGCCCTTCACTGGGAGCACTCACACCCACTTCACTGCAGCACTGTTAAGGATTTCTTCCCCGTAGATGTATCCAGTTGCATCCTGTGGTGTCTCGGGGTCTTTAGGATCCTGTTAATGTAATTAAAAATAAAGAGTGCTTACCACAATTATGGCTGATTGGATAGTTAATGAGGTTTTTTTTTTGTTTTTTTTTTACATTCCTCATGGTAGTTCTTAGAATTAGCTTTTGATCAGACGTTTCTTGGAGCACATTTGTACACATCAGCATTTTCTTAAGCAATATTCAATAGCTGTAACTAAATCAAAGGTCCTCGTGCATGACGTAATAGTAATTGCTTAAAGTTGTGCATGTCCTCACTTTGATTAGCCTGTTTATGCCAGCAGATGTCACATGGAGCAGTGTAATTGACTGAAGGTACACTTGACAGAAGGGCTTGGCGGCTGACAGCAGTACTGTTCAAAAGTGTCTAAGCCTTTTACTGCCGCGGGTCCGTGGCCCGGCTGTGGAGGTGTACTGGTTACATTAGTGTGGTGTTGACTCGGGAAACACGTCTGTGCTGTTGGTATGTGCTTCGGCGGAGATGCCGTTTAAAGAAAGGCCCCGGAGGAGCTGAGTCTCCACCTGGCTGACACCCAGCTGTCATATGCTGACAGCCTCCCTCAACACTGAATCCTTACCTTCTCACTGCCTGCAATAACTGGAGGGGCTATTTATGGAGCGGCTTGCAGCTTTGGGCCCAGCGCTGGTCAGTGGGTGGCGGCTGGCCAGGGCGTGAGGCCTTTTGCAGCTTTATAACTTCCGTGATTGATGTGTATTAAAAGGACACCCAGGAACGTTCACATTCCGCTTGGTGCATGGGGTTTCTGGATGAACTGCTCCTGTAGGAACAGATACCTCATGTGGAGGCCACAGGCGGCTTTATTGGTGTAAGGGTAGCAGGATTCCCCAGACAGTGCTTCAGTGTTTATTGCAGTCCAGATCGGACTGTTTATTTACTCTATTTTTATTAATTTGACAGCAGTCTGTTTGAAGAGGTCTTTAAAACGCTCACCTTAATGCTTTTGGAGCAAACACACACAAAAAATCCTGTCTACCCAGGGCTTTAAAAAAATCCAGATGGCACTGAAGGAGGGAGCTCTGAGGTCTGGAGTATTTTGGCCTCTATAAATTCACAGCCTTGCTCTGTATGCAAAACAGCTGGTTGCCTGTTGAGTTTTGCAGTTGGAGTTACGGCTATGAATTTGGTTTCAAAAGCTATGCATAGCCACAAACTCATATTACGAATTGCAAATACATATTGTATGTTTGAAAAGGGGTTTAACTTCAAGACACTGTAGGTTGGACCATTTTTTAAAATCAGTACATTAGACATAGCTCTCAAAAGCTCTTAGCTGTAGGCCAGGAAGAGAGACTGATTTCTTTGGTCCTCTCTCTGGGCCCCTGAGACCAAGTATGTTCAAAACCACGTTAATTGCAGCTGGCTTGTACATGAAACACTGCAAATGACCCGTCCAAGGCCACAGTATGATGTAGTAATTCCCTGTCCAGCTCAGACATAGGTATGAGTGTTAATGCAGGCGGGCCCTCGGAGACAAAGAACCTGCACAGGGTTGACATTGTTCTGGCGGTAACCTGAGCTGGTCCAGGCGTGAGCGCGGCGGGGGGGTGGTGGGGTCTGCACGCCCTGCTGAGGGATCAGAGAGGCAGCTGCCAGCTCACAGCTTTCCGCACAGCTCAGATAAGTCCTCTGGCTACCTGGCTTACGAGCGCTAAGGACCGACCCCAGCTAAACGCGCCCGCACTGGGGTGACAACCACTCTTCCCGCCCACCCGCCGCGTTGGCGCTCTGGAGACGGACCCCTCCTCCTCCTCCTCCTCCTTCTTCAACCCCCCCCCCCCCCCCCCAAAGCTCCTTCCTCGCTGGTAAGGTCATTCTTTAAAACAGAGCAGGGAGCCTCTACAAATTCTTCCACTTGTGTGAGTGGGTGGGGGGGGGCCGAGTTTTCCAGGAAGCAGGCTGTTCGAGACATCCCATAGGCACTGACAGCTATTGTGTGCATGTCTGCCCTACATCACCGCCCCTGATCCCTAACTGGGAGAAACCTGACCGCTGAATAATGAAAGAGCTCAATGCCAGTGCACTCACCTCTCCTGACGCAGGCGGGTTGCTCTCTGCCATTCATTCATGCGCTCTTTTCAGGGTTGCTGTCTTACATCCTGCATTGTGAAGGGATTATCTTGAATGCCAGGGGTGTCTTGCTCAAATGACAGTATTTTCATTTTATTGAATGCCATGTTAATATGTCACATCTCCCATGTGTACACAAGGTTTGGCTTTAATTGTACGTTAGTTATATGTAATAACAGAAAAGATGAGTTGTGAGCAAGTCACGACTGAAAGGGTCCAATTAAAACACAGTCCCTTTTATGTCGTGTGGAAAAATATTATGTCTTTTATCTGGGGTTTTGTTGTTACTATCTTTCTGTGGTGTACTTGCAATCAAGGAGGATTACTGTTGAAGGCGGAGAGAGGGCCTGTTTGCTTACCACACACACACACACACGCACAGCGAGAGAGAAAGCGGAAGAGAGTTAAAAGAAGTCTTAGACTTTGACACTCTATATCAAAGACTGTGAACCTTCAGACAGACCTGGCATATAATTCTGAAATAGATGCCCCTGTTGCCTTATATAAGAGCCACATAAAATTTCTTTAACCTAACTTCCACTCTCACTGGGCTGTAAAGATTCGCTACTTAAACACTTAAAGCTGTGCAGGTGTGAAGGTTTCTTGGCTGTGGAGGCCCAAAAGCTATTTATGTCTCAGTTCAGATGCCAGTGTTCTTAGTAGGTCTTGTGTAGATCATGTTTTGGTTTATTTTCATGGCACGTAGATGTTGCTCTGTTGTCTAAATATTTCAAGGTTTAGATCAAAGGTTTGTGAAACGTTCTGTGATGGGATATTTCAGCATCTAGTGTGCTGAAGGGTAGTAATGCCATATTGTCCTCAGATGTTGGAGAAATGTTTCTGCACATGTAAGAGGTGGTGTGGAACAGATGCACCTTTAGCTGACTACGGTTCATTTACAGCTAAGATAAAACCAACGTGGGAATCTGTCAGCACGCGAGAACAACTGTTTCTCTGTTCGAGTCATTGGCCAACTGCACACGGCTGCTGCTGTGTGCGAGACGCAACGTTGCCGGGTGATTTATGGGCCTACGGTTGTCCCCTCCGGAACGATCGCCACTGTAAACATTTTCTGGCTTGTTTTCCGGGGAGGCTGCCTCAAGGCCCACATGAGTCCTGTGCATCTCTTTTGTGCATGTGCACACGCACACGCACGCACACACACACACACACACACACACACACACACACGCCCACCTCTTCCAACTGCTCCCTCACAAGATTAAGAGCTTTTTCCCAGCACTCCGACCAGGACAGAAATTTAAAGAACAAGAGTGTTTAACCTTCAGCTAATCTGGCCTTTGTGTGAATGGAGGGATTAGGCTGTTAGTCTCAGCATGCCAGAGAGTGTTAGCTCAGTAATGGGCTTGATGAATGACAAAAACGGCTTGGACAAGGGAGCTGCCAGTGAAATAGGAAGAGCCGTTTGCTGGTGGGCTGACAGCTCAAGGGGCTTAACCCTAATACCCAACCTGCATCAAAAGAACTTGAATGTGTCGTGACTCTAACTGGAAACAAGCGGTCCAAGCCCCAGTCGGGTCGAGTTACAGCATCTGCACTGAAATGTCTAAACCAAGAAGGACTGGAGGTGGGTGTCGTCAGGCACTCTCAGACAGGGCTTTCACTCAGTGGGAACCAGCCGATCGGAAAACTCCAAATGCTTTAAGACAATGAAGCTTTACAATGGAACAGAACCAGTGTTTTCGGAAAAGATGTGTCTAGTGTTTTTGAAGATAAGTAGGAATAATAAATTAGGTATCAAAACCTCCTTCACAAGTCTGAAACATAAGCAGTAGTGAGCAAGCTGTGCGTAACGAGCTATGAGTGCCTCGTTGCATGTTTGTACTGCCGTCTTTTTTAATGCTGTGAATTTTGTATCATTGTGTGATACATTTATTATCTGTGCAGTTTGATTAAATGCAATGGAAGTGACAATAATATAGACAGCACTGAATGTTTTCTGGGTTTAAATTTTTTCTTTGATTATTTCACAACATCTTGGACTGCCAGTCCTGCACCATACGGTTGCGTGTGCTCTCGCGAGCACAGCGTAGCTGCATGGCGCTTTGAAGCGCAGCGTTGCCGTGTTCACCCTCCTGTGGTTGCATCACCCTGCTCCATACATACTGTTCACCGGGGGGAAGCCGCCGTTCCACAGAGACAAATAAGCTGTTTCTAGTGCTCCCTCCTCCATGGCCCCCTGGAGCCCACGAATGGGGCTTTACTCCGAGAGAGCCTAACCATCCATTATGGTCCTCTCAAAAGACCTTTCACTCTCAGTACAACGGACTCCAGGGACGGAAAAGGCCCGAATTGACAGCTCCACACAAAGGAGATTTACTGCTTACCCTCATGTGCCTGAGTGGCATTCAGAAGGAGGTAATTGCAGGTTGTATACATCGGCAATCCTCTTGGGATTCCAGTCCTCCGCCCCATTTGCATTCGGCATTGGTGCACCCCTGGGAAGGTCCGGTAAATGTCAAAGTGACACCGACATTAGCCATTAAATGCTAGGTTTACTTTGAGGGGAGCCGAATTAAAGAGGAGAGCAGCGTAATGCCACAGAAAAGGTGCCGCAATAAAAGAGGCAAGATGGCCTTTATTCTGCCTAAGCCCTGCTGTATTAGAACCTGCCAGCCACGGATCTGTCCGCCTCTCCTTCAACCGCTGCGTGGCCCTGCCTAACAGCATTAACCAAGAGCATTATACTAATATCCTTTTCTTGGAACGACATGTTATCAAATGAAATTAGCGGATTATTAGTGGCCTAGTCCTAAATTGGATTATTTCCCATAATGCAGTCTGAGTACGCTGGATGTATTTTCCTACTGACACTAATCCAAGCAATGGGCTCACGGCAGTAACCAATATGAAGGTGGGTGAGTTTTGACCGTATCGAAGGGCATGCGGCTATTTCCACTGATGGGGTTCATTTTGTCTCTGCAGATATCGGTGATGTTGCTGCCAATACAAATGCGAGACCAGACAAAAGTGGGTGTGGAGGTTCTTTGGAAGGAGGAGTAGAGTTAAGTCACCTGTCCTGGAAACAGAATAAGGACTGAGATTGCTTTGACCTATCCAAACTACCTGCACACCAGAATAATCGCAGCAAAAGCTGCTCCGTTAGTCAGGGAAGACACCTGTGCTTCTGGGACTGGCTCTTGTGTGTGTGGGACTGCGCTCGCCATGTTTTCTCCGACTGCCTTGCCACCCCCTCCGCTCTTGACAGGAAGTGCTCTAGCTGTGGCAGGTGCACCGCCAGCAGCTCCCTATACAGGTAGGCCACAGCATTGTCTCACCACCCCTGCAGTCGTGCACACCGGTTTACCAGCGCTGGCGAAACACGCGTGCAAGCTAACCGTGCGTCCCGACCGACCCGCAGAGCAAGACCTGTTGCGTCAGGAGCTGAACTCGCGCTTCCTGGCCTCTCAGGGCATGGACCGAAGAACAGCACTGACGCCACCCGCCTACCTACGCACCGAGTTCCACCAGCACCAACACACGCACCAGCACACGCACCAGCACACCTTCACGCCATACCCCCACCCGGGCATCCTGCCAGGCCCTGCCGTGCCCCTGGTACGTACTCCCACCAGACACCTGAGGACATGGGGCAGTCCACATGACTCCCTTCTTTGTTTGCTTTTGTAAAGATCGCCAACAGTAAATTAGGATGAGCTGTGGTATGGGCAGCGTGTGATATCTGATTGGTTGCGTGTACATGTCGTATGGTTTTAACTTCTGCATTTAAAGAAAGATATATCAACTTTCTTTCCAGTTTGACAAATACCCACCAAAAGTGGACAGCTTCCACAGGCACAGTGTAAGTCACTTCCACATGAATTTTACTTTATGTAGTCCATGTAGTGTGATGGGCTACTCACGTTGTAAATTTAGTGCAAAAATACACTGAAAATTATTGGAACCTTTTAGACCAAAGACTACCTTTATGTTTTCCCCTTAAATCATTGCAAACTTTATAAACAGATTTTGGGGCCTGTTTTGTGTTGCTATCATTTCTATCGTAGCGCTGTAGACAGCATTTCCAGGACTCACTTTTCCAGACTAATGATAAAAGTGGCATGCCATGTTTTCCAGCTGTTTCACCCCTACCCATCCGGGATGCCCGGGCTGGCTCCAGTACTGCCTCCAGCGGGAATGTTCGGCTCTTTGCAGGGAGCCTTTCAGCCCAAGGTACTGCACACCTGTGCCGATCCACCTGCTTCACATCACCCATGAGGAACATGGATTATTTGGTTAATAAAAAATTAAAGACCTTCTGGAAACAATCATTTTTACTATGTTTTGTGTTACTGGAGTGTAGAAGAAAAAGTATTAAAGTTTAAAGGATTAACCTATAAACTATGATTTATCTATAATACCCCAAAATGCATCCAGATTGATTCCATTATATCCAACACCTTTGTGCAATGTTTTTGGTATTATTGAATACTTGTACCACATGCTCATAAACAATGTTTGGAAATAAGCGAATTTAAAATAATATGCATTTGTATTTCTTGTTTTGATAGGCCCATAATCCTCTAGACGTAGTCTCCAGACCTGGAACAATGCCCCGCCCACTCCTACAGAAAGAATCTAGAGTAAGACTACAACTCAATGTTACAAAAAAATACATCCAGCTGCAGGTTAAACCTTTAGTTTTTTTAAACAGCTTGGTGATACAAGAAAGCAAGAATGCTTGAGTTATTTAAATTAATATTAAAGTTAAAGTAAGCAGGCTGACTAAATATTTCATACAAACTCTTTCCTAGTTTCTGGACTCAGTGTGCCCCACACCTAAGGTAACACCTACACCACCTGCCTTTTAACAAGCTTCATTCAGTCACGTTTCATCAAAAAAACTTTGACCCGTTCCAGTAATTTATCTTTATTTTTACATGCATTTTCTTTTTCCCTTAAAAAAACCCAAAACAAAACAGAAACCAGGGAAATGGTGTGCCATGCATGTTCACATAGCATGGCAAGTTTACCACCATCAGCAAAAAATAAAGGTATGTTAACAAATGCTGGCTGAGAAGACACCTTTTCACCGACCTTTCAGGGGCCACGCAAGAGCTATAATCGCTTTTCTGGTCTGCATGCATTTCAGAAGCAGATACAGATCGAGCCACATAAGCTGGACTTTGGGCTGAAGCCAGACCTCCTGAGTCGTCCCCTTGGTTCAGGCTTCATAGGGCTGGTCCCACAGCCGCGTGACTTACCGCGCCCTTCCACCATCTTCTCCACTGCTGGTAAGTCACGGGGATTCTGTTACACCCACAAACACAAGAGCAAGCCTATATTAGTGCGGTTAGTATCGGAGCGTGCGGTATTACAGCGCACAGCAGAGATCCAGTCAAATCTATATTGTGATATCCACATCGGTTGTGCGGTTTTTCCATATGAACTGACCCCAAGAGCGCTGGACAGAGATTAGAAAGATGGAAATTTTCCAGGTTTAAGATGAGATATCTTCCATTAACAGGTCCCGCCCACCCCATGGTCTCTCCTTATGGCCACATGCCCCATGCCCACACCAACGTCCACACTCCTCCTGCTCATCATGGTAAGGCTGAATTCCCATGTGACTGCTGTGACTCATCCCTGGCCAACAGCTGAAACTGAGGCCATTAAAACCCCAAGCACTTTTCTTACATTCTAGAGTCTCTCAATAAGCCACCTGCTTTTGGGGGTTTGGGAACACTGAGTTCCACGGCATTTGGAGGACTTGGTAACCCATCGCTGAGTAAGTCAATGAGATCTGCTTTTCCCGGGTCTGGTTGCAGTTGTGCTCTCTCTACGTCGTCAAAAGTACCGAAACTAAAAATGCAAAGACATAGAGGAAGTTGAAGGTAAAAATAAGACCACTTAGATCTTTGCTCAAATTCCTCTGCAGCTCCAGGTTCTACACAAGTGAGTAAAGACCATAAAGGAGCAGCAGTGGGGACTCAGGAGACCTGGAACAGACTGCATCAGACACCCTCCTCCTTTCCTACACCACCTGTATGGCCCCGAGGCCCTGACACCGAAAAGGCTTCATCCACACTGGAAAGAACGACAGACAAAAGAGACAAAGAACAACATGAAAGGTTTAAGATCCTCAGTCTTACTTCTCAGACACAAGCGTTGAATGAAAGCGCATCTAGACGCTCAGGAACCTGCCTTTGTTGTTTCCTACTTCGCTTACGTTGCTTTATTCTCTTATTGCAGGGACACAAAGGAGAAATTAAACGGGACACGCCCGTCGCCTGCTAACACTAGTCCACGGGGTCACAAGCAGATGGTAGAGCCAGCTAGAGGCATGTCCCCAGAGCCGAAAGACAAGGAACGAGGCAGAGTGCAAGAGCAGGATCCTCCCAGTCAGAGTGCGGAACCAGAGGACCAGAAGCACAAAGAGAGCCAGCAGGAGAGGAGAGAGAAGGCAGGGAAGCACGACCAGCGCCATGAGGAGAAGCCCAGTGCTGAGGAGACTCTGTCGCCAAAACACCAGAGATCAGAGGTGGAGAGGCGTGGTGGCGAGGGGTCACACTGGGAGCCGGATGCAAAGAGGAGCAGAGTGGAGACTGAGCCCGAAGCAAGGAACAGCCAGGTGAAGGTAAAGGAGGAGAAGAGGGAGGACCAGGAGGCCTCCGAAGTCAAGCCTCTTCCCAAGGCCTTGGAGAAACTGCAGCCAGGCCCCAGGACCACAGCCACACATCCGTCATCCCTGCTGTCCATGCCTGTGTCTGTAGGAGTTGCAGCAGTTCCCCACAGCCTCGACAGGACTCGTCTGGTGTCGCCCTTCATGGGGACAAGCATGCTTTCGGGCGGTGAGAGGCTGCCCTACCCTGCCCAGCACTGGGATCCAATGCGGAGTCTGTACAGGGCTCTGGACCTCCCTCCCAAGGACCCACTTCCCAAGGAGCTTCTGCTAAGGGCCGATCCTTTGCAGCGCGCCCACATGGGGGCGCCCATGTTCCCACGGGAGGCCCTCCTCCACCCAATGGCCCTGGAACAGCAGAGGAGCCAACAGGAGGAGCGTCAGCGTCTGGTGTTGCTGCGAGAGGAGAACGAGAGGAGTCGTCTTCTAGCGCTGCACCACGCCACTCTGGAGCCCCACCTAGCGCACCCAGGGCTCCTGCCCACCGCTTACCCCGGCCCCCTCCTCCCCCGCCTGGGGCTGCCGCACCCACCGCCCTACGGCCCGCTTGGCAAGACTCTGTCCGCTGCTGGCTACATACACACAGCTCCGCCCCCCCTACTGCCAGCTCTCCTGCCGCGGATGGGCTCTCCCAGACAGACTTCCTCCATGGTGGACAGGCAGGACAGAGCCATTGCCCGCCCTGGCAGAGAGGGGGAGGCACCATGAGCCGGACAGAGGCAGAGCCAAGCACTTCATGTCTGACCAGTGTACAGTGTTGGGATGTACAGGGGTGAAATTAGTCTGGGCCATTTTGTGGATGCAGATTAAGTCTAGTCTTTCATTAAAGCGTTGTTTCGAAGAGGAGTTTTAAATGTTTTTTTTTTTCTTCAACCTCTAGGCTTAATCAATAATTGGGGAAACTGGCCCTTTACTTTTTTTGTGGAGAAAAAAAAAAAAAAAAGAATTAAAAGAATTTTAAGAAGAAGAAAAAAAAAAATCACTCTTTACTGATTTATTGGTTTAGCAAGCACATTTTCATTAAGAACATGATTCATTTTTAAATTAATTAGATCGCTATTTTATTATTGACTAAACCAAGACAATTGTTTACAAATATAAATAACAAACCAAGTCAAACCTCTGTAAAATTCAACCAACATTCAAGTAATGTCACAGCACTGGCAGCTCTGATCACACAGGTGATCGTCACTCAGCAACACACACCTGAGATCATTTTAAAACATGAACGTGCAAATCTGCACATTATCTAAACATGGAATATTTTTATAACAGCCTCATACAACCCACCCAGTTCCTTTCCCGTAAACACTAAATTTTCCTAGATCGTGTGCAGTGTAAATCTGAGACACACTGAGTGGAGTCTTGTGTGTCATGCAGGGCTCTCACACCACGTCCATACCCAGCCCTCTGGCCACAGCAGCCAGAGCTTGAACTGCACCCGAGTCCACCTCCGACTCCGCCCCTGGCAATGCCTCCAGATCCCTGCCCACCTCGCTCACTGGGCTGAGCACACAATACACAGGGGCGGCATCATCCTTTGTGGGGGCGGCTCCTTCCAGGAGCTCGGTGGAGGAGGAGGCAGCAGAGGTGGTGTTTGCACTGTCCATCTGCAGTGCAGGCCTCTTAGCCTGAACGCTAGAGCCCGGCACCTTGCGGGGGGTGCGTTTCTCCGCCATGTTCTTTATCAGTTCTTCCGTAACCTCTACTGTCTCGAAGCGAACCATGTTCAGACGCAGGTATCCATCCTGGTCCTCTTTATACCTGTTCAACAAAACAAGTGATGGCTGTCACAGAGCCAAGGTATATTTTGACAGTACGAAAGATTCGAATTGTTCTCAGGCATAGGATAAACTTAAACATAAAGTTGTATGATATATTTCAATGTAAAAACATCTATTACACACGCTAGTTTGTGAGGAAAACAGACTCAAGTGTACAGTACCTAAAACGGGAGTGCCCAGATGGCCATTTGAGCTGATGCTTCTTTCGCAGGTGTAGGGTGAGCGTGTAACACCACGAGAAGTTCTTGTCACAAAGATGACATTTATAGCGTGACACCATATTTCCCTGTTGGGAGCAATTATACTCTATTATTACACCACTCCATTTCATTCGTCAAACCAGGCATTTCCAAAGAAGGGTGAATGACACCCCCTGCTGGCTGACCTCGTGCACTCTCTTGTAGTGCTGGTTCATGGTGTGAGCCATGCGGGAGGAGTAGCCACAACCCTCCACTGTGCAGTGGTAGGCAGCTCCTTCATTGTGGGTCTCCATGTGTTTGCGCAGGTCATGCTGGTTCTTAAAGCTGAAGAGCAAATTAAACAAAGCATCACACCACAATGCCCCCCTTCTCCCCAAGTATCTCCTCGGTGTGTGTGTGTGTGAGAGAGAGACTGTGACGGCCCCCGGCATCACGACCTGCTCTCGCAGAAGTCACAGGGGAAGGGCCGCTCGTCACAGTGGCGGAACTTAATGTGAATCTTCAGGGTGGACAGGGACGTGCATGTCATGTCACAGAGGGGACACTTTATGTGATTTACTGCAGCAACAAAAAAGACACAAAGACTGATGCAAACAAGTTGATGCAGCAACTATTGAACAAAGTCATGAAATGTCATGAATTAAATCGGGACATAAAACTGGAATTTCTCCTCGCACTGTGAACGCACCATGCTGTCGAACGTGATCTCTCAGTAGCCTCTCATTAGCGAAGCCTTTATCACAATGCCCACACGTCAAAGACTCTGGAACGAAGCAAGCATGCTCTCAGGAACAGTAACACTCAGATAAACCATTACGTTAACACCAGAAATACTAAACAGTGGCAAAACCACCTTATCGTGCAAGTTACATGAAAGACTACAATCTATTCGACTTCAACAAGCATCCTTGTATGCTGCTACCAACATTTTAACACTGTACACCATGACTCTGTGAGTGAGCACTGAGCGAGAGAGGCTCAGTCACCTTCAGGTTCAGCTTGTCTCTGGATATGATCGAAGAACTTGGTGTTGCTGGAGAACATGCATCCACAGGTGGGGCAGGCCACCAGACGCTCCTGGGTGTGACTGCGCAGGTGCTCCCGCAGACGGTACTTGATCTTGAAGAAAGCGTCACAGCCTGGAAGACACCCAATGACAAAACTGTGCACGCAAGGGTCGCACAAAGGTTCATGTTTCACGCCCTCTGAAATACGAATAAGCTACCTTTCCAGCTGCAGAACAGAGCCTGCTGTTGATCTAGTAGCGGTTGCAATTCTGTGCAGTGTGCATGCATGTCAGCATGGCGGTAGAACCACTCCGGATTGTTAAACGTGCTCTGCCGATAGAGAAACCAGGTGCTGTTGATATACAGGTGACGTACAAGACTTCACATGTATATAACTAGCATTTTTTCCCATGCAAAGCCCCCAGCGAAAAACAAACAATGATTGAAAAACTCCAAATCTACACATGCCAGAAGAGGCTCACACTTACATCACAGTGTTCCCACTGACACACGAACCCTTCCGAGATGTCAGTAACCAAGTTGTTACTGTGCAGCTCCTGAGTACAGCTGGGTAGCTCAGGATGCGACTGTAGCAGCTGGGTGCCGATGAACTTCAGTTTGCTGTGGAAGATGTGGAACTGGGCATGGGCGTGGAGCTCACTAGGGCTGCCTATAGCCAGGAACTCACAGCCCTGCCACAGGCACGGGTAGTCGTCTAGAGCAGAGAACATTTCACAGACAACATCCCTGTTAGTCTAATATTACACTTAAACCGCAATGCAATAAAGGCAATTCGCTTAAGTGCTTCTAAAGTGTCAGTGCACAATTAACTACATTGGCAACATTTCTCTTGAGTGCTTGATATGAGGAGTAATTTGTATTACTGAGAGCAAGGCTCATCACGTTCATCAGCGTTGGTAAATGTATCTGACAGATGCCTAAAAGCACTCACCGAGCTCCTCCAAAGCGTCTCCTTCACCAAGATGCTCCTTCACATGCAAAGACATGTGATCACTGAGCTCTTCCATACGTTCCCCTTTAAAAGTACAAGAAGCCCACTCACATGCAATCACCATATTGGAGAGTTTTCTTCTTTTCGCCATTGTACCTCGAAACCTAAATATCAGTAAAAGAGAATTCATAAGGACGTTATCCAACTATATTACACAACTGCAAATTCGTTAGACTTTTCCACGTAGCTAATAGTGAAGGAAAAATAGTAGCATACTAGTTAGCTTGCATACATACATACATACATACATACATACATACATACATACAAAAATAGCAGCTATTAACACGTAACATATATGTGCGGGGATTAAATAACTAACCTAGCAAGCTAGTTGTCAGACTAATAACGTTTGTGATTGTAGTTGGTTACCAAGGCCAGTTTCAAAATTTAGCTAGCTAGCTTGTCAGAGAATATGAGATTAAACCGGCAAAGCATAAGCGTATTTGGTGAAGAAAGATTATATAATTAAATAAAGCTACTTACACTTCGTTATTTACACATACGCAGGAAAGTTTTACCTACCTAGGTTGGCTAGTAAACTATTTAGCTAATTAGTTTCTAGCCAGCTAACAAAGTACCCATTAGCTTGTTAGCTAGCGTTAAACAGCCGCAAAACACGCCTAGTGTTACCACGACGGAGTATAAACATTAACGCCAGCTAAGTAGCTAAAACCTCCACAACACTGTCCTAACGACAGCATGAGGACCAAACATGATGGCTCTTCTCAAGAGCATCAATGTACAAGCTCCAAACTAGAAGCAGCGTGTCGACAAGTTTGTACGCAGGGTCACTTGTTTCCAGTCGCAGCCTGACCCTATCAAAGGAAGCGAAACAGAATAAAAGTCCTCCAACGCCTTGTCGATTTTTGTTTAGTACTTTTGGAATCAAAGGCCCAAAATACAATTTAAGACGAGAAAATATACGTCATGTTTCCTTATTTTCAATGGCTTCGAATGAATAGTTTTTTACCAGATTAAGAATGTTTTATGTGGTTTTCCCCCCTGTCCTTGAGAGAAAATCAGTCTTACGGATGTGAAACCTCTCTGTGAAGTATAATAAATATGAGCGTTAAAAATACACTATAATAATTGCCCCTCTAAATGAACCCTAATCCTACTACAATACTGCTAAGGAACTATGATTAATTATACCACAATCCAAAATGATTTAAAGTTATTTCAAAAAAATATATTTCACAGTATGATATGTGCATACCCATTATACCAATGAATGGTAAACGAATAGGAAAAAGGCTAAATGGGGATAATACAGTGCTTAAAATGTGCGTGGATTCCTGCTTTGTCTTGAGCCCACTTGAGTCCACCTTGCCCAGTGCTACTAGGAGTCAGCCTGCCATCACTGTGCCTTTACCAAGGCCCTGGCCCAGTAGCTATCAAGCTGAAACCAACAACATTAAGGCAACATACTGAAAGCTAAAGAATTTAAACTGACCACAAGATCTTACCATTTTTACCCTTCATATAAACTGAAGTCCACGGCAGAAATGTAATACTAATGTTCATCCCAACATTTAACGTAGGACAGAAATAATGTAGATATTCACTAACTTAAGGATTCAGAAGATATATAAAGGGAATACTGTCTACCCTAATAGAGGTTGGTGATAACCTTTATTCACTTTCCAATCCAAAATGGGAAGTTCACTCACTTCCTGTGGATCAACCATCACACTAATATGCTGGGAAAGGATGTACACACACAGATGGAGAGCCTCTCATCATTACTGGAAGTAAAATTCAACTCTTATTTTAATACCACCTAATTCAGTAAATAATTATTTTAGAAAATTAATTTAGACTTATTCTTGAAAAAAGTGTGTATTAGTTCCCTCTGTTGGCTATGATATAGTATGTTCAGTTTAAAACTTTTTTTTTTTTTTTGCTTGAAATATTTTCTGTGCATTGTTGAATATTCTCTTTTTACCTTTTAGTTATTTTGTCTGGAAATATAAAAATATAAAATATTCCATTTGAGGTTCAAGTCAAGTCAAGCAAAAGTTAAGCAAATTTGAAAAGTCATCAAAGTTGCTTCCTTAAAAATGAACAAAAACACACACGACAAATGCATCGCTTAAACGGTTTTAATTATTTCATCCAAAGCAAGCGGACACCACGACCACATCACACATACAGACGCATTCTGGTTGGGGATCAGGTGGCACTAAGTTGCTCTGTATACAGGCACTATATTCTCAAAGGGACGGCATAGCTCAGAGATAGCACCTGGTGTAGTGTAGTGTGCACAGCACCCAGTATAATGTGCACCACACACTGGTAGAAGAACCCAGGAGGTGCAGAACACCAAGCAGCTGCAGGTGCACGTGGAGGGGAGCTCTCCCACATCACGGCTTAGCTGGCACGGTTAACGACAGAACAGCCACTGACAAAGAGGTACACTCATACAGACTGACAGGAATGAGCATGCTTCCACCAGTAGGAATGTGCCAGTCACTTCTGTGGTACCAAGCAAACAGTACGTCTCACATTCTCTCAAAAGACCAAACTCAGCAGTATGGTTAGCAGCATTCGTCCATACAGCTTAATTTTAATGACAGCAGGCAGCTTTAAGATTAAATGAGCAAAGTTATTTTTCATTACATAGCATAACAGATATCAGATTACATTTGTATATTGACCCTTTTAAGAATTTAACATGTAAATGTTTTAAGGGATTAACATTCTAAAACTACAGGCACACAGATACACACAGAGAGGCTGTTGAAGCCTTACATCCATTCTGCTGAAAAGTTTGAACTGCCGTGTATATACTTCATAAGTCTAATCGATGTTTTATGTATGTGTATGCAAAAAGGCAATATTGAAAAGGATATTATATGACATCAGTGGTAAATAATGGACACTATTTTGATTATGTGTTATTGGCCTGATTGATTAATGTTGTCAACAGCGACTCAGTGATAAAACCACTGACTGGGCAATTAATTTTTATTGTTCCCGGAAGTGAATATGATAACATATTTAACAGCTAATAGCTGTAATGAATCTGGCTTTATTGGTGCTTGTGTACTTATCTTATACCAGACAAACGCCATGTTTCTTTAATTACTCAGTGAGTTGAACTATGGGCAAGAAATACTAAATTGCCAGAGCCAGGTGTGTATACACAACATTAATTAATGTCGTGTGTTAGAAATTAAACAAATATGAATATATATCTTGTGTGATTTAAAAACACCTATACCCATGTAATGTGTAATAAGTGTTTGTAAAAATGTAGTCAAAGCCCATTGTTGTGTAAACACATTTCTGTCTTTACAAGACGAATCTTTTGTAAGTACTGAGCACTAATTGCTCAGAGGCTCTATACAGAGAAGCCTCATGTTTGACATTTCTGCTCTGGGGAAGGTTGGTGTGGAGGGACTGGAGACAGACGTAAACACACGAGAGAAGCCTTTATGGATTGTGCAGTAATAGCACATTCACGTCAAGGCCAGCTGACAAATCCCAATTCCACAACTCACACTTTAAAATCCCGAGAGACACAACATGGGAAATGTGACCTACTGGACTCTAGCAAATGGGGTAAAGTATAAGGGAATGAAAGTCACCTAATCCATAATGCAGGACCCCCCTCTCACACACACACACACACACACACACACACACATACACACACACACACCTAAATCCACACAAAAGTGCACTTAATCTTTTGCCTCAGCTAGTCTGTTTATAATTTCTTTACTTTTCTTGGTGACCCCTCCCTCTGACAGGCTGGTCACGGAGGGTTTCTTCTTAGCAGACTGGCTGCTCGCAGACGGTTTCTTCTTGGCAGGCTCGGTGCCACTGCCTTGTTTGGCTTTTACCTTGTTCACTGGTTTGCTATGGCTTGTCATCTTTTTTGGTCTTGAGAGGGACACACTGGGTCTCTCCACCTATGGGCACAAAAATTGGCCACAAATTTGGAATCAATAAATTATGGTGATAATATACAACAGGAAATACATTACATTTGACTTTACTCATCAGTGTAAAGCAAGTTTTTCTTCTTCTACAAAGATACTTGTGTATTTAATGTTCTCTCAGGCCTCTGCATGTATTAGTATTTTTTAAAAATAAAAAGTAAGGAAATTATTGCTCTTCAACAACCCGGCAAAAGACATCATATCTTACCTGTGCATATAAATGTGGGGGAAATGTCACACAAAATAATTCTTTCATTATGAATTATTTTTCACTATTTTGGTTAGTGTACGTTAGGGTAGATGGCAGTAATCTGTGTTACAATATGACAGTTTGGACCCTATTTCAACCTCTTAAATGCAGATGACATTTTCAATGCAAGAGAGTGACTCAGCAGAACATACTCGGTACAGGTGTGGTGTACTATACGAACACTTAAAATGACTGCTATCATTTTAGAGACTAACAAGGACCTACTTGGTCCTTGATGATGGTTTTAAGGGCATTTTATGGGTTAAAACCTTTATCTCCAAACTTTAGGAAATTCAAGCAAATTAAAAACATTGTAGGTTTGGGATAACATGCATGTTTGTTAGCATGGGTCCCTTACACCCTTCAAAAACTAACCGTTTGTACTGCAGAACTTTTAAATAGCATCATCCCTCTAGACATACATTAACTTGAATAACCATAACCAATCACCTTGCATAAGTCATTTGCATCAAGTCACACAGGTAGACAAATAGGGCCCATTTCTTTGAGCTAATGAGAATGTCGCTTTCTGATGTGAATGAAAGGTATTTTAGTCTTAACTGTAAAGAGTGTTAAGCATTCAACTGTCAGCACCTCTCTTTGTGCATTCAATCCTCCCGCTCTGGCGGTAGTCCTAATTTCAAACCTGGATTTAAAAATACCGTCTTAAAGAATACCATGGATTTAAGAATACTGTCTTAAAGAATACCATGGATTTAAGAATACCATCTGCGGTAACACTCATCCATCCATCAGTCCTTCATTCCCTGCCACCTCCTCCTAATCCTTCCATCCTTCCACACATCTGTCTTTTGGATTATTTGTAAGACATTGAGACTGTGTATTGCGATGAATCCTATACATCATACTTCAGACACTTAAAGCTCTAGCCTGTCCCGTCTGTGGACTGGAATTAGGTAGCCCAGCTCTAGCTTGTCCGATCTGCGGATGGATTGAATCGGACGCTCGGTGTGGGGTCTAATCTCAGCCATGGTGTTGGTGTGCTGTGGTGAGATGCTCCAGGACGTCCATGCTTGGTGTAGAAAACTTAAAAAAACACACCTGACTACTGCAGGCTTAGAACAGAAGTGTTGTCACTGTCAGTACAGTCCTATGAGGATGAGAAAAGGGACTACATAATCACACACTCACACACACACACAATCACTGTCCTCGCTTTGAAATATTTATACCTAAATAGCTTTAAATACTGGTACTCGCTATTCATCTTCACTTGTTTGGTAAGTGACACGTGTTAATGTGACTTTGTTAAAGCCAGTTTAAGGCCTGCAGGGACGTTCTAGGTGCAGAACCTACCCCAGAGAAACAACCCTTCAAGAGTGCATCAAGTCTCAAAAGGTTACTTCCTGTTAGTAAACACTGAGGATGACCCTGGTCTCATCAATTCCTGATTTCACACTTAAAGCCACAAACCCACACATAGAAAAGGACAATATCGCAGCTAGTTAACATCATATAGACTGGACCAGCCTGCTTTGAGGCCGGACCAGCCAGTGCTTGGAGTGGCTGCTACATGTGTCCTAGGTGACACCGCACTCCACATCCATACCTTGCTGGGGTCTTTGCTGCTGGGCTCACTGTAAAGACTGCGTATCCTCCGGCGCTCCAGCACCTTGTTGTCTGTGGCGCCGGGTTTGGACTGCTCCCCCCTGTAGGTGGCGCTGTAGCTGGTCTCCAGGCTAGCCTTCTCCGCCACCGGTGGCTTGTACTGCCATTTTGCCTTGATGGGTTTCACTGGTGGGACATCAGTGTAAGCCTTGAACTCCGTCCTGAAAGCGAAAGCACCGGAAGAGCTCCATAGTTTAGGCTGCAACTATCCAAGAGAGAAAAACACCTGTAAAACACCTAGCAGGAAGAGTGCCAAGAACTCCTGCATCATGGTTAGTATCTCTCTGTGATGTCAACAATTAATTTACTGATCTACCTTATAAATCCACTGTGCGCTCCTTTTAGGACAAGAGACAACGGTCAAATATTTAATGTATATGAGAGAAATCTGAAACTATGTTTACATTTACATTTATGGCATTTAGCAGACGCTCTTATCCAGAGCGACTTACAAAAGTGCTTTGTCATTTACTCATAGAGTACATCCTAGTACGGTACAGCAGGTTAGAGTTCAGATACCAATGAACTAGAATACTGTAGAAATACAGGGATCAATGCTGATGCCTAGAAGTGCAAAATACATATAAGCTCTGTAACAGACAACAATAAGTGCAATAAACAAAAGAGCAGTAATGTATACAATGCATGACACCAATAACATGAGTATTTCTATGACATTTATGCAATACGCTACTTTTCTGAAGTGTAGGAGTCACGTGGGCTGAAAATACAGGCATGACTCATTCAATTTCAAGTAGTAGCACAAAATAAAAACTGACCTCAGTTCAGTAGATTATGTCTATGTGCCATGTGTATATAAACATTTGCAAAGAGATCAGTACATTAACTACTGTTTGGTCATAATTCTGCTTTTTAGAATCAGGTTCTTATAAGGAACCATGAAGGATAATTAAAGTGTAAATCTGTTCTTCATGTTAAAATAAATGTAACTTCTTGGTGCCCCTGTAACTGATATGCAATGCCAAAGTGACCAAACAACATGAAATTTAAACCCTGGGGTTGGGGTGGGGTTGGGGAATGAATTAACATTAAAGATTAAAATCACTATCAGGATTTTACTTCGCGAACGAGTCCAATGGATGTCAGTAAGTGACTAGGAACATTTTTAATCTGCTTGGGCTTCCATCCCTGGCAGGAATGACTGAGTGTTAAAAATGAGCTTGCTAAAGTTGAAAACATGCAAAGTGACATTATGGCATTATTATATTCATAGTACACTGACAAAAATATGCAGAATGTTCACAGTAATATTTACCTATATAAGCTTCCAGAGGTCACCTCTTGCTTAATCTGCATGTTCAGCGCATCCGCCACCGATCTTCCTGGAGCCTCCGCTGTCGGTTCACGCTTCTCGGTGCTGGAGCCCACAGTTCCGGGCGTCTTCTCTTTCTTTGGCGCTTTCTTTTTCTTCTCCTTGGTTTCTTTCTCTCGCACCTTCTCTTCTATTTCACATTTCTCCACGCCCGTCTCATCGGCAGCTTTGGCCGGCTCCTGCTCTGCGCCCGCGCTCTCGGCCTTCATACCCGACGCAGGGGGGCTGGCTTTGGGGATCCATGGGTGGTCGCCCTTTCTCGGAATCGGCCACGCTTTGTAATCTTTCTGATACTGCGTCTCGTTGTTGAACGGAGCCTCGGACGGGTGATACTCGTTTTTGGGCTTGCAGCTCGGTTCGGGACGAATCCTCCAGGCTTTGAAATCCTGGCGCATCACAGAGGCGCTCGACCCGTCGCGCGGGGATGCTGCGGCATCAGCTGCGCGAGACACCTTGGCAGGGTCCTCCTGGGCGGGCTGGGTTTCTATGGTGACTGGGCCTCGCCGCTGTGGATGTAGCGACGACTTGGGCTGCGGGTGAATTTGTTGTACCTCGGCCACATCCGAGTACCTGGTGAACACCAAAGGCACGGCGATGTCCGCTTTGTCCAGCTCGCTCCAGAAGCGGTTGATGCAGCAAGCCCTGGTGATGCACGGCCAGGCCATGGCGCACCGCGGCGGACGACTGCACGAAGATGAGACACCGGGTTTTCCTCTTCGCGGCTGCGGAGGGGTTACTGTCCCACCTTTTGCGATCACTCCCGAAAGGGATGCGAAAGGGAAAGTCCGTGAAAATCGTCCGCGAACGCTGTGAGCCCGTATTGTGCTGCACGCGCTTGCGCACTTGCCTTTGCAACGAAAAAAAAAAAAGTAATTTCAAGTCATTTAACGTTTCCCGTGCGCTGGCCCTCACAACGACAAATAAAACGCTGCAGTTTAAAAGGGTGTACACAGGCGCACCGGATGAAGGCCAGCCCGGTTGTGAGGAATCCTCGTGTAAATGCCCAGTCTCTGCAGAGTCAACGGTCACCTGCAGCCGTCAGCGTCTGGATAGGGAGGAGACGCCCCTAATTTAACCATTTGGCATCTGACGAAAAATAACGGTCCTATCACCGTGGTTTAGAAAAAGTCCTATTCACGCATAGGCCGTCCTGTTTTTTTCCCCCCATTTATTCACATTTATTGTTAACTGCAGCTATTCACCTGTTTATTTCAACAGCAGTCGTTCTGCGTTATGCACAGTCGCGTGAATGAGATTTAGAAAATGCTTCCCCGCCACCTTGCATTTTTCGCATGGTCTTGTTAGGAGTTTCCTTACTTCACAGCGTCTGTCTCAGCTCTTCTCTTGTGACAAATGCAGCCTGATCTGAGAGCAGCTCTGCTGGTACTACTCTAAATTGTGGAGCCCCTATTCCACCTCAGTTGCAGCTACTCACAAGCTTATGTCACGCTCAGACAGTAGTGCTACTACTTCCGCGCGCTCGTAGGCTACGGAGGCACGCACAATTCTTTTGTTTCCTTCTTAGAGCACGTGAGAAATACATACCATCTAGTGGTGCTGATCATCTATAGCACAGAGAAAGAGAGAGCGAGAGTGAGAGCGCTTTCTAATGTGACATTAACAAACATATATTTCTAAAGCTACCATGAGTATGATGAAGACCCCTGGGATCTTAGACTCTGTGTTAACATAGTAGATATTCAACAGTAATTTGCCACACATGAAACTGCAGTGCAACACTGGAATGCAGATCTGTTTGAGGCCGATCTAACAGCACAGAGACCCACGTCAGCACTGCCGCCACCATGCTGGGCTTTAGGGTTGTCTTTGAGACAGTGCCATCACCTCGACTTTTGCTCTTCTTTTGAAACGTGAGAAATTAAGGGAGCGTTACGTTAACAGGCAATGCCATTGCTATGACGGGGCTATGACATGTCTATGACATGCTACAAAGCAAGACCATGTTAGTGCACTGCACATCCACTTTTTAAATGGCACTCCTGTTAAAGGAGGGATTCCAAAATTCTGGTATATTAGGTTATATTTACACCCCTCCAACACCAAGACAATTTTAATGCATCTTGGTTCATATATAGTTGAAAAACAAAAGTGAAACATTTTGTAAATACATTAAAATATGGAAACCTAAATATGTAATATATTGGTTATATATAGCAATTATAAAATAATAATTTAAAAAAAAATTCCTGTGATAATGATAACCTTAGGTCTGGTTCACTACTGATGAGAAAAAAAGAATTGAAACATAATTTGTCCTGAATTTTGTATAAAAATATAAATAGCTTTAGATGGGTAGCTATAGAGTGCATATGTGTGCTAAAGCCCACTAGTACACTTATAGTACTGACTTCTTTCAAAATAAGAACTCTTTCAAGATTCGGCTGTGATAGTGCTCATCTGTTAACACGTTTTTCTTTCCCAATCATCTCTCTGAATGAACCATCATCTCCTCTCATAAAACCATGTTCACATCCAAAGAAAGAAAAGACCAGCTCAAGTTGGCTCCTACTATCCTGACCTTCATCATTCCCACTCAAATGTTTTATGGTATTGACCCCTGCACTGAAATTACTATTACATAATCCAGTCTTGGTTTCCCAAAACCTGCTACAGCACAAAGTTCAGTCTTGATATCTTCTATTAGAGCTAATGTTTCTTAATTCAAGATGTAATTTTTTAGTAATTCATTTTATTTATAAAAAAAAATAAAACAAACACCAATTCAGCATCTGAATAACTCATTTGCAACAACAGGGTTTGTAGGCAGAGGTAATGAAACGCCACAATTCATCCCTTTAATAACAAACAGGGACTAAGAAGAAATGCAGATTACATTTAATTCGGAGTAAATTTACTACTCTGATAATTTTCCTTGTGTAAAAATGTCAAAACATGTCACACGGGTGTGATCAACTTCCTGTCAGGATATATTACGCACAAAAAATCATGAGATTAAGAATACATTGAACAAAACCTAGATAATGTATTATTTACATTAAAGGCAATAAAGCGTAGACTACGTACTCTCCTTCAGTACAGGACCAGTCGGTCTACCACACACACACAGTGGTTAACCACTTCAACCATAAAAGTTCAAGTTTGTGTAATATCTTATATTTTAGTGAATTTGCTCTCTGTACTACCTCATGCTAACATATCAATCTAAGGCATCCAAAGACTCTCGGAACTCTGCATTAAAATGCAGTTACATTTACTTACACTTTAAATTATTTGGAGAATTACAAAGAGACTGCAATACCTGCCATCCTGCTTCAGACTGAACTAAAACAAGATTCCAACATAATTCATACTGCGGTTATCAGATTAAATAAACTCAGGCCTGGAAGATCAACACAAAAGCAGTATAAAACAATGTTCTAATGTGTCTATAGGACAAGATAAATACAGAAAAAATATATGTACAGCAGTTAAAAAATATAACTCCATTAAGCTACCTTGACCTCATCTCATACACACGCTTTACAAGACTGGGACGGACTGGTCGGCTCCGTGTGATGTCACTCTTTTTTCCTTCTGCTTTTTTTAATCATTTCCATCCTCTGGATAATTTTTGATGTAACATTCAACCATTTCCTCCAGATCCATTTTTATGTGATAGTTGATATTAAGCATAGCCAGGTTCTTGGACCTGTGGCTCAATGGTGTGTCTAGAAGGTAGGCCTTCAAGCGTCTCTGGCCGGTCTCTCCCTGGCCACCAGCCAGCTTCAGCACCGGCAACGAGGCCAGGATCTTCAGAAATGCGTTGACGTTCGGGAAGAACTTGACATCGGAGTGGTGCAGCGTCTCGTGGATGGTGCAGGGAAGGCTGACCTCCTTTCCCCTGTGCTTCCACTTGATCCGCCAACAGTGTAGCTCCGCGGGCAGCGTATCCGGGTGGGGAAGATCGCTCCTGAACACGTCCGCATGAGCCTCCTCTGATGTATTAAACTTCATCTGGCCCATGACCGCTGGAACGAGAGACAGACACTTGAGAGCCTTGAGATGGTTCTCTGTGAAGATGTCCTTAATTTCCTGAATGACGTACTCCATGACCGGAACTGTCAGGTATTCTTTGAAGAAAGACTCGGCCTGAATTTCCAAAGTTTCCACCGCCCTTTGCTTCCTGAGGAAAAGCCGGGGGACTTTGACAGGGATCTCCATAGCCATGGCAAGATGCACTGCTTCCTCAAACCAGAACTCATGGTAAACCTCAATATTGTCTATGACCTCATGCAGAGAATGCAGGACCGCCGTTAGACTATTGGCTGCAAAGAACACATCGAGGGTCTCTCCTTGTAGGTTTTTGCCAAACGCTCTCGTGAAAGAGAGAGCGTTTTTGAGCACAACCAGGGTGACGACAAACTCAAAGTCAGCCAGAGCCTCGGAGATCGCGTAAGCATCACTAGTGATTTGGTCGTTCCACTTCAAGTCTTCATTGTCATGCACACTGTCCATGCAGAGCAGGAGAGGCTCCAGCAGGTCGACGGCCATCTCAAACACGTTATGCAGGTCCGTCCAGATTGCACGAGAGCTCTCTTTGAGGTCACTGGCTCTGTCTTCGTTGCCCTGACAGAGAATGGAGATGGCGTTGTCAAGTTCAGCCTGAAGTTGTGGGGTAGCCTTGAAAAATCCATCAGCTTTTTTAAGAACCGAGATCACCACCTGAACACCGGTCAGAGGAATGCTGTTAGCTAAGTGCACGTTAAGGGCACAGGTAGAGCAAGGGCTATTCACAGCCATTGGATATTTGTCCATCAGCTGGGTAGCTATGGCTTTCATCCTGTTGCCAAGGACACCAAAGCCAGCATGTGCTTGGCCTCTACAGTCCTCCATGCTGAGGCCCCACGCCTTTGTAACGTGATACTCCAGCTTATCTGCCATAGAGAGTTCCTCTCCATCAAAGGAGAGGAACTCTATAAACTCCTCCCTGAGCGTGTTTGTCTGGTCCACAAAACGCAAGAACACTGGGAGATGCTGGCCCTCGGGAAACTCCACCAGCTCTCCGGTAACCAGTGAGAAGAACCGGCTTTCTCGAACCTCTTGGAGCAGCTCCTCACGAACACATCTCTCAGACACCTCCAGCAGCTGCCTCTGCTGGGAGGCTGGGCAATATTCCTCATTAACAGGTGAAGCTTCAAACCTCCCTCTAAGAAACTCGTCGCCAGCATTGATGCGGTTTTCCACGAGAGCCTGAAAGGTGCTCATGATGGAGTTCTTTTCTGGACCATCATTTGAGTGGCTACTGAGTGGAAAGTTCTGCTTTCCTATTAGAATGATCACTTCAAACAAGGATCTTAAAAACTCTCGTAGCTCCTTCTGGTGTGCAGTCAGCTGAGGCATGTCATCATTAGTCTCAGTGTCATCTTGACCATCGCTTTTGTCCTTTTTGGAGAGCAGCTGTTCTATCGAAGACTCTACTGCAAGATGAATTAATGAATACATTAAAAACATTTACAACAAGAACCAGATTCTACTTTCAATTTCTATCGACACTTGAAACCACAAGGAATACTTACATCTTCTCTCTTTGATTTTCCGTACTTCTTCATCTGTCTGTATAAAAAAGGATAAAACAAAATATTAATGAGCACATGAATGACTTCACCAAAATACCATAGGGCTAGGCAGCACAACAAACCAAAAAGATTATAATTGTCCAACTATAAATGCTTTGCTTATATTTTGCTTGAAAATAATAAACAAGATACACAAATTTAAGTGACTAAAATGTATATATTAGTATGGTGTAATTGGTTATCCGAAACAAGAGAGAGACTGTGGAACCATAAGTAAATGTACAAGTCTGCACTGGGCTACTGTATTAAAAACTAGAAGCATGTAAAAAACAATAGCTTCTCACATGTGAGAAGTTCGACTTACCAAAACTTTGATGCGTTTGCGATGTCTGCTGTGTGGATTGCTCAAGTGGCTAGTTAAATCAAAAATCGTGGGAATAGCAGTATCCCGCAATACGGTCCTATATGGGCTCTGAAAGAAAACAGCAAAAGGATAAGGATCAGCACTGCATGAAGAGGAACCTTCGACAAGTTTCTCTGGATGGGTGTAAAGTAGGATAGGTACTTCTGAGATCACAGGCCAGGACACTCACGGTTTTACATATCATTGTGGGTTCGAAATGCTTTGCACATAGTCGATAGTGTTTGTTCAACTGGTCAGGTGTTTTCTCTTCAAGATCTGCACGCCGACAGTTCTCCACCCACAGCCTACATCTGTGCATATAAATAAATCAATCAATGAAATAAATAAACAACCAAATAGCTTAGACTCTACACATATACACGTTTTATAGTATGATTCACTTCAGGTTACTATAAGTGGAAAACTTAAAACTTCTTTTTTGACCATTTGTAGGACAGACACTCAGTCGCGCTCTACGACATTAAAGCCCTTAACTGAAGTGTTCAATATATGCAGACACTGGCCAACATGAACGGCTACCCAAAGACCATAATGACCTTTATGTAGATGCTCAGGTCGAACACAATCCTAGTTCATGACTAAATCACCGTAAATAACTCAGTCCTCTTCAGAACACACGGCTCAAAGGGCCAGCAGGTCCATTTAACGTCTGTAAACAGGCTCAACCAGCTTTAGCACTTACGCTCCGAGCTTTGCGGTTAGTTCGTCGCGAAATAGCCTAAACTGGCTAACTAATGCAGTTATTCTCGATAGCCAGTTAACTGCATATTAACTGTTCAATAATTATCATGATCAACAACACTTACTGATCAATGAAAGCGGACCGTGTTTACTTTTGCAGCTAATTAACGACTTGCTAACTTCTTCCCCCGCTGCTCAAGATAGCTAGCTGCTAGCTGAGGCGGATTGCACTTAAACGTTCGGCACTTTTAGTTTCAGGCTAGTCGACTAATCGACGACAGGAGCTGTAATAATTAAGTGTAACCACTGACTTTTACAATAAAACACAAGTTACCTCTCAGGATCTCTCGGAAACCTAAAGAAAGCCAAATCAGACTGAGTGCTTTTCCTGGTGCAGTTCGGGGCCGCGCAAAAATTTGGCATTGTTTATGAAACCGCTGTCGGTATTTTCTCACACTTTACAAGCCACTCGTTATTTAATGTGTATAAAAGCCGAACAGCCGTGTTTCCCATGGCATCAGCACACCAGCGCTGCTGAGCGGGCTGGCGTTAGCGTTAGCATTAGCGGCTAGCTAACAAAGCGCGGAACTGAGAGAGATGTTGTCCCAGGATGCAATTCATCACAGTCCCACAATGCCTCGAGTCGAAACCACGAGAACTAGTTTACAGATTAAAACAGTGAAATGAAAACACACAAATCGGCTGTTTTTGCAGTGTCAAAGATATTATGTAATGCTTCGTGCGCTGTGTAGAACAGTCTCTGGAGGGATAAACTGCGATCAGGTTTGCCTATGTCATCATGATTATTAGCTAGGTTGGCTAAGTTAACCGATTTTGCACTAAATTTAATAACAATTTGATCCGAGCTACAAAAAGGTTGGACACTTAACGGTAAAGTAATGCGTTTAAGATTCCTATATAAAGTACGTGGGCTCGTCCGGGATTTGAACCCGGGACCTCTCGCACCCGAAGCGAGAATCATACCCCTAGACCAACGAGCCGCGCACTGAACCTTTCCTGTCTACTTATACAATTCAATCCATGAATTTAAGTTTAACGCACACAACAGGAAAATTCATACATTCTCATGACCCATAAATGAAGAAGGAGGCAAAAGAACGTCAAGTAGGTTATTTTTTTATATATATCATACATAAGACTGAATATATAATACAAAGAGCATTTTCATATACACAGCAAAGTCTTGACTAGTTCTTACAATCTGTGGACACATCCTTTTCCCCATGCTGTTCAGTTATATAGTGCATGTTTCATGTATTAAAAAAGCAAAAACAATTTTTAAAAAATGGCAGCAGAACATCTTAATAAAACTGAGAACTTTGAGAAAAGGACAAGAGCTTAATTCATGAACCCTTTTGGGGCAGGGGGTCACTCGGGTCTACATAACCATAACAGTGACTGTGTTACAATGGGTTTAGAATAACGGGCCCTCAATACAGAAGCTTCACTGAAAAGGAGTGTTGAACTAAGACCAAATTCCTTTCCTATTGATACGGTTTATGTTGTGAATCCTGGATCAGCGTTCTTTCTCTTTTTGATGCTATGTGCACTCAGGCTCTGAGGAGCCATGGTCTTCCTTGGACAAAAGGGCCAAAGACAAAAAGAAAGCTTGTGGACACACAAGCAGACTATATACCCTGTGAAAGTAATCTTTCAGTACAAGAGCTTGTTCTTTCCTTATCAAAGTGTCATTCTGATTAAACCTGGTGCTCTTTAAAAAGCAGTTTTGTACCAAAGAACCAACTCAAAGGAAAGGAAAATTTCATCTTCTCATTGAAATAAAAAGGATGACAATATGACTGATATACCAGCAGGAGTAATGTAGTGAGTTCTATACCTTCTTTATTAAAAAAATATAAATATATACATAAATTCTATTTCAACTATTAAAAAGGGGCTGCATTTTATGAAAACTGCACTAAATCAGATGTCACTTAGCAACAGCTGAAACAGGTATACATTTAAAGTCTCTAATTTTATTTTTCTTTTGGAATGTTTTATGTTGAGGTCAGCAAACTGCTGGATTCCCACTCAAATGGTTTAATTTATAAAAACATTTTAAAAGCAATTTTAACATTTAGAGACAATTCTCATTACAATTACTCTTGGGATATGTAAATATAACAAATATGATTCAGTTTATATGAAGGTAGTGAAGTCTTTTAATAACAAAACACCAAAATAAACACAACTTTCTTTATGTCCTGCTGTCTGTTGAACTGTTAGATTCAAAGAGGTAATAAGCAAGGTGTTGGTCTTAGTTGACACCAAACACAAGTGTGAGGGTATGTGGGAAAACACTTAACAATCTCTGATCTTACTGTAAAGTCTAGGTGAGATTGCATATGCAAATACTAGCAATTGCTTATGTGACTATAAAGTGATTAAAAAAACATTGATCCTCTTCGAAACATGCATGTGCCCAGGCAGCCGTGTGCCAGTCATTTCTAGATTCCCTTTGAATAGTATACAGGAAGCAGACATAAAAATTGAATGTGTAACAATTTTAACTCAAAGTAGCTACAGTACACTGCCTGAATATTTCAATTTGAGTAGCTACTTGGGTACTTAGGTAGAAATTAGTATGTTATTCAAACTATTAGAGGCAGCATTACCCATTGATTGGTCAGGTAATTACAAACTTAAAATTCTCTCTCCTCATTGTCATTTGCAGATCACTCAGCTACTCTGGAGCCTGCAGAGCAGCAGATAGGAACTCTCTAAACTATGTTCCTATTTGACATAATGCATTAAAAAAAAAGGTGATGGGGTGAATCACGTGACAAACTCAATATAAAAATGTACCAAGTTCAGCAAAAATTCCAGTTTGCAATAGTATCTGATAGACATTTTGTATGGACAAAATTTATACTTTTAATAAACCTTGTGTTGAAGTGAACTGCTACATTATTGGTTACAGAACTATAAAATCAATCACTTTGGTATAAAAAAAAAAAGAAACAAGAAAAACAATGTAAAATTCACAGCATAATTCAAGAGGAGAAAAAGGCAGTCACAAATTTCAGCACTTCTTTATGTACTAAAAATTGAAGAGGCAAATTTAAGTATGCAATCTTCAGTGAAAACTGTATACTCAAAGGGGAAAAAAATAAAATAAAATAAAACCAAGCATCTTAAATAGGGCCAACTACCTTCATTAATATCCCACTCAGGGAAGAATTATAGGAAGTCTTTTTAGGACACTTGACCCTGTAATAAAGGCCTCTTAATAACCACTATTCTGTTTAGCATTCCGCTAACCAATTAAGGACCATTTAAATGTTAAAAATATAGGAAAACCATCTTTATTTAACCATTATTGTCCATGTTCTCATTCAAAATCTAAGGCCGATATGATTTTTAACAATGCCCCTAATTAATATGGATCTGACACTTTACAGTGCATGTCCTCATCAGTTAGTGAGAAAGCAACCCCTGGAGTCCGAGAGCTCTCGGTCTGAGCAGTACTGCAGCTGAGTCTGTGAAGCCCAGCTGGAGTACGAGGTGTTCCCCCACCCCATGGCGCTCACTGCCGGAGCTCCACTTCCATGTGCCGCCTTTCAAAGAGTTACACAATACAAACAACGTGAAAGGTCACTGCAAGTACTGCTTCCTTGACACGCTACAGTTTTTAAACACACAGCTCTTTTGAGTTTTCACTTAAAGGGTAAATAAATTATCAAGTTTTAAAATAATTTTAAAAAGGTCAAAAATGTTTTACCATTTGAACTTGTATGGATGTTTTTGCATTGCTTTACATAGAGTTCTGTGGCAGCGCTTGGATATGAAATGCTCACTATAAAACAGACAAAAACAAACCGAAAGGAAAGTAAAAAAAAAAAAAAAACTAAGAAGAAACAATGGGGAAAATCAGCACTATGTGCAGCGAGTGAGCTGTAGATGGAGTTCTCAAGCTCACCCTGGTGGTTTTGCAGCATTACTAATGTGTTAACTGAAAAAGGAAATATATTTGAAATAGCTATCTTTAAATAATCTCCAATTGTAGCAATTCAGTGATATCTCCCCTAAAAAGTGAGCAGCTTTTGTTCTCTATGCACCATTTAAAAATAGAAGAAAATGAAACATCAACTATAAAATAAAATAAAAATCAATCATACACAGAAAACATACTGTTTTCAGCTTAGTCACGAACTGGCCATTGAGCTCTGCTGAACACACACTCCAGGCATTGGAGACTCCTCCCTCTCCATACCTGGTCTCAAACCCAAATGTCCCTCCGTTATGAAGCGAGCAGGTCCTGTGTTTGTGGCAGCAGAGTAAGTTGGATGTCCAGCAATGCCGGTCTCTTGGCGAGGATTTGAGAAGGCACCCAAACCCATGCTTATGCCTCCATTTTGGCTGAAGCCCAGGACACTGGCAGGAACCTGGCGAAACTGGTAAGCCTGGTTGCCATGGTTTCCCGTGGAAGAGGAAGATGTGGAGGACGAGGAGGCAGAGGAAGACAGGGACGTCATGGACAGGTGACCATGCACAACCTCCATAGAATCCTGCGTGGAGGCGCTGTTGGTTGGCGAGTTGTAGAGCCGTGGCTTAGAGAGAGCTATGACCTGTCCATGATGGTGGGCGTGGTGGTGATGGTGGTGGTGGTGGTGGTGGTGAGGGCGCAACACTTTAGGATGCTGGGGAGGCACATGAAACGTGGTCTCTTGGACTGGATGTGTCTCTACAGTGACAGGTTCTGGTCCAACACCACCAGTCCAAACTACAGGTGGATGGTAAGGCTGTCTTGTCTGAAAAGGGACAAACACACAAGCGTGCGCACACGCGCACAGACACACAAAGAACCCAACATAGTTAACAAAACTGGATAAAACAAAGCAAAACTGGATATAACCAAAAGTATTCTGGTTACTTAGCTAGCAAATTCAGTTACTTGACAACTGGTTTGGTCTAGGTCAGGGGTGTCAACAGTCCAGTCTGGCCAGAGTCCAGCAAAGTTTATTGATTGCTCTACTCAGAAACACTTAATAAACCTGGCAATTAAACCAAGTCAAATTTCCCTGACTTTCAGAGACTAAAAATACGAATTTTTATGATCTATAATGAAAAACAGGGCACCTTCGTTAAATGGGCTTTGAAAATTATCCATAACAACCACTCCCACAGTAACTTTGTCATAAATGGAAACTAAAATTGAAAGATGCTACCAACTAAAGTCCTTGATGTTCCATGACTTGACTGAAAAATTAAATCAAATCACCTGACTGTTCAGGTCTGGAATAGACTTTTTAAAATTCCATGATATTCCAGAAATTTCATGACCAGTAGGAACCCTGGGTGATTGTGGCAACATTCTTATCGGTATTATCATATAGCAATAAGAATTTATTTGGGACCACTGCATTTAAAAAGTAAGTTCAAAAGTAATCGTGCTTACCTGAGGGCAGAGGTTGTCACAGTCTATAGTTGGCATGGTAGTGCCAAAGTGACCTCCACTGTGTCGATGATGGTGAGTTGGATCAGACCTCGCTCTGCCACTGGTGCTCGTTCCAGATGATCCTCCTGAGATCACAAACATCACCACACTTACATTTAAAAAAACTAATTTTCTGGTTTCTGAGAAACATTTAATCCAAAACTTAGATAACCAAACTAGCTGAAAAAAAACTGAAGTTAGTTGAGAACAAGCTAATTTCAGCTAGGAAACTAAAAATCTATTCGACAAAGTACCTGAGCTTGAGGATGTACTAGAAGTGGTCCCTGAGGACTGCGACTGCTCAAGTGCAGGACTTGTTGAAACACTACTGCTCGTGTTGGTTCCTTCATCTGCCGTCTTCTTGAAGAAGCTGTGCTGGAGGGCGTAGTAGGGCTGGATTCGGGTCTTAGGGTCATAGTCCAGCATTCTGAGTACGAGATCCTTGAACTTCAAGTAGTCAGCTACTGCGTGGCCAGATTCACCAGCCCGTCGACCTCCTGGACCCCCAGCCTCCACTCCCAGGATGGCATGGAGCTTACGAGAAGCTGGAGGCTTGTACTGTTCACAGAGAAAAGTAATTCATTACAAGAACTCGAACCTCACTACAGTCATTATAAACCAGTACACTGCTAATACAAACCCTTTTCCCATCTTTGGTCTTCTTTATACTCCATGTCCCATCTGACAACTTCTCAAAGAACTTTCTGGCTTTTGGTGCCAAGTCCATTATGTGATTCGGTGGGATGCCAAGAACTTCAACGATTTTGTTCATTTGGTCCACCTGTGTAGAAAGCAGAGTTTTAATGTGCTTTTTACCTAATTCTATACATTCCACCCACCCCCCATTCTTCTTCGTACCTCATTGGCTCCACTGAACAGAGGCTCTCCTGTGTGCATCTCCACCAGTATGCATCCCAGTGACCACATGTCTATAGCCAGATCATACGGCATCCCCAGAAGCACTTCAGGAGAGCGATAGAATCGACTTTGTATATACTGATATATCTGAGAATTGACAAGGTGGGAAACAAGGTTCACTTTGCTTCAAATGTTCCACATGAACTACTTGTTAATTATACACAAGTTAATCAAAACGTTTCACACGTCGCGTCCCTGCCGGAAATCTTTACCCTTTGTCCAAGTTGGCAGGAGCTTCCGAAGTCCACTATTTTAATGGCGCTTCTCTTGGGGTTACACAGCAAGATGTTCTCTGGCTTGAGGTCACAGTGTATGATGCTGAGCTCAGGAGTGGCAAGAAAGAGCAGGGCGGTGCACAGCTGCTGGGCGAACTTCCGGGTCAGGTTCAAGGAAACCCCTCTAAAGTTTGTATTTCGTAACAAGTCATACAAGTTGTATGACAGCATTTCAAATACTAAGCAAAGGTGATTCCGGAACATGAAGTGCCTCTTCAGATGAACTAGACAGCCATGAAGGAGAGAGACAAACAGAAAGAAAGGAGAGCTCTTTACTGCACTGCAAGTACAACTGCTTATTTTATTTGTGTAATATAGCTACACCTTCACAAAAGTGAACAGACAATTCATGTCCTCCTACAAGATGTTTGTGAGCTCCTGCATTAATTTTACCAAACACAAAATGCGTTTATGAAGGTGAAATCTAAGTATTAGTGCAGCAAGCTTCAGGTATTCTTGTTAAGACAGTGTTTTTTCCCCCCTTGTGATTGTTTTTAGCTGTTTCCTCCTCGATCTCTCCTGATGCAGATGTCCTTGTTTTAACTTAGCAAATAGTGATACAAATTTTGAAGTCTAACATTGTGCTGTGCAGTAAATAATGTAAGTAAGCAAATTCTAGAAAATTGCAAGGCAGCAAAAGATCAATTTTACATTTAATATGAAACATTCATGGACAGCTTTGATCTGCACCATAACAGTGTACCTTAAAGGATTTTAAATGAATTTGGAAATATTAATTACCTATATAGTATTTCATCTCTGTGTCATGTTTGTTCATGAGTTCAAGAAGCCGCACTTCAATCTGAGCTTGATTGAGAAAAGCCTTTTTGTTCTTGATGATCTTAATTGCTACCCATTCTTGCTCAGCACGGTCGTAAGCTTTTACAACCTACAAACAAGAAAATGCAGAAATTTAAACAGAGATAGATAAACATGCATATTGATGTCCCATTATAACTCCAGACATTTTGAGGTCATTCCTAGTTGAGTGAAATGGAGATTTTGAAACCGTCCATCACACGCCTTCCATTCACTTCATTAAAAAAAAGTGTGTAAAAAGGTTTAACAGATGGCAAAAAATAATTTAATTAAGAAGTACATTTCTAACAGTTATTCTATGTCTGCCATACTTAAAATATGAGAGAAATCCAAATACTACTCAAAGTGTTTCAGTGCCTTTCCTATCAACTGTGAACTGAATGTTTTAAGAAGTCAGTAACGTCTATCCAATTTCTGAGTACTCCTACCTGGCCAAAAGACCCTTTTCCAATTAGAGAATCAATTTCATAACGGTCCATCCACTTCTCCCCATTCTTGACGATATAGTCATAGTTGTCATCATCATAGCCATCATTGAAGACCTTCCTCTCTTTCTTATGGCTGGAGTCTTCACCTTGACCCTGTTGGTGCCGCCGCTTCTTTTTTGCATAATATACCTGTGAACACAGAAAGGCAATTATTAGATTCAAGCAAAGAAAACAAAGTTACAACCTACAATCTGTAGCCACTGTTTGCGTGTGTGAGTGTCACTGCACCTGTTATTAGGATTGTGCAGAAAATACGAATGTACCTTCAAGTTTCAAGTTTGGTTTATTTGTCACATACATAGTCATATACAGTACAACACGCAGTGAAATGGTGGAATGACCTTAAAGTCATTGTATATTTACAGTTCTGTATCACACAGTAATGTAAATTTAAGTACATTGTCATTAAAGCTAAAATTGACAGAGTACATAAGTAAGGGTCTGGCTGAGCGTATGCCTAAGTATGTATTACAGTGTTACAGGTCAGTGTTATTGTCACTGCTATTACGAGATTACTGTTACAGATCAGTGTTACCATCACTTCTGTTTCTAGATTACTGCATTACAGGTCAGTGTTATTGTCACTGCTGTTACTAGATTACTGTATTACAGGTCAGTGTTATTGTCACTGCTGTTACTAGATTACTGTTATAGTTCAGTGTTAGCGTCACTGCTGTAACCACGTCACCTTGTCAAAATGTTAAGGTTTTCTTTTTTTTTTTTTTTTAAGAGGTGCACCTTCTCCTCTTCCAGGTTCAGCAAATATATGCAGCAAAGCCTCCTGCCTTTGCTCCTGATGGTGTGTGCTACGTTTTCCTCTACTTGCACTTGCATTTCAAATTCTAATATGACCATGCTTTGGGAGGTGCTTTTAATAGTTGAATCTCTGGTATTGCAAACTAAAAGTATTTTTGCACTATGTTTTAAAGGTCTCAAGAGTCCATGAGCAGTGGATATTCATGCATCAGTACAATACCTCATTAATGTGTTTGTAGGTTTTGATCAGGTCAATGGAGAGCTTCCTCAAAGGAGCTACAGATGGGTCACGAAAGCACGGGGGCATGTGCCTCTGAAAACACACACACACACACACACACACACACACACACACACACACACACACACACACACACACACACACACACACACACACACACACACACACACACACACACACACACCTTTAAGCTGAAGCTTTCTGACTTGTACTAAATCAATGATAAGTAAGACCAAAATTGAGCAAAACACAGAAAAAGTAGTGAAAAATGTTTCTGCATTGTACATTAACCCATGATCACCCTGTACCTGGATGGCAGTGAGTGCTTGTGTCTGTTCACTGTATGGCAGTACAGTGACAGACTGGTCTGTATTCTGCTGGTGACAGTCACTGTACTGCTGGTGTGAATGAGGCATTGGAGAAGCCATCTGAAGACCAGCAGCACTGAAAGAAAAAGTGGGTGCAAGCCGGACGGACGAAGGTTTGCATGCTGAGGTCTCTCCCCCTGAAACAAAGTTAGGATATATTAGTGCTTATTAGAACAATGAAACACTACTCCAGACCCTTATTCCTCAGCCTTTAGTTAACAACACTCATAGTACGGAGGTCTCTGAGGTCTGACACAAATTAGGGTGTCTTTCTCTTCATACAGATATTATTGCTGATACGGTTTTAAAACAGTTTCAGAACACAAAAGCATATTATCTAAATAATGTCAAAAGAAAGGTTAGTTATTAGCTCCTTACTAACCATGGGAGTGTATGGAAAAAGATTAAATGTGTTTTAAAATATTTAAGTGGAATCTCTTTTACAGATTTGCTCGGTTTTAAAAGTAAATTCTGATAACTGTTAGAAGAAAGCTCATTTCACATCACCCTTCACCAGGCAACACAATGCACCACAGCCACACAGAATCCCACCACTTTTCAGAATCCCAGCAACAGCACCTAATTAGCATAGCCTATCACCAAGAAGATAACGTATGATTTGGCAAGCCCATCAATGTTCAAGCCAATCACAGAAGGGTATGCAAATAACCCACTTTTGTTGCCAGGGCAGAGCTGTTCCCATTTTCCAATAAGAAAACAAGAAATAAACAAGAAATAAAATTGAACTTTGGCACACTTAAAGGCAGCAACCACCACATCCAAGCCTGACAGCAAAATAACAGCGCAAAGCATGCTCATAGTGTGGGAGCGACAAAAAGATTCCACTGGTCTAAGACAGGGAAAAGAATTTACATAAACCAGAAAATGATTAGAGGATGGAAATACCTATCCTTGCAGCAACACTTGGTTGCAAAAGATGGTTAGGGTCTTAAAGATGTATGAATGAATGTACTGGGTGCAAAATAACCAACCTTTTTACACTATAGATAACCTCAATGTATACACACTTGCACATACCACTGAAGGTTGCACACAAATGTTTATACATTACCTGTAATTGTCTGCACTTCTAGACAATTAGAAATGTACTAAATGTTAGTTCTCTTAATACCCTTAATAAACATTGCCATTTCAGAAGATCATTTGTAAACTGAAGCATAAATGTTCTATTTGGGTTGTGAAATGCCATTTAATTGTCATTGATTTGTAAACTGGCATTAGTTTTCAATTAAGTAGTCAATTGTCCACAAGAGTGATGCACCAAAATGAAAAAATTTCGCAGAAATTGGAGCCAATATTCAGGACACACTGGGCCGAACACCAAAGACTGAAAAAGTGATCTTCTGTTTTAAATAGAGTACATCAGACTCTGTATAATGAAGTTCAGTATACTCCATTAGCCTTCAAAATGTCCTCAACAACAGAGAACAGTTGGTCATCCATGGCAAGGAATTGCATTTTTTTTAAATGACACTTTCTGCTCTGGCACAGTCTGCAAGTTTATTCGTCTTCTCTAATAATAAAAAAAAAGTGTGGGAGTAGCTGGTGCCGGTGTTAAAGTAGACAGCTTTCTGTTGCTTCTGTACTGTTGCCGTTTTCTGCATACTGAGCGGGACGGAACCTTTACAAATGGTGTACAAGACCTGTAGGTGAGAAATCCTTGGGTGTCATACGTACTCTTGAAACTTTGCATGAACAGAGATCACATGGCACAGAAATTGAGAAATTATTCTACACGGTCAATATTCTCTGTTGCTGTTCAAACTTGCCTGCGCTGACTGACACAGAAGAGCAAAGGAAACAACCTGAGTTTTTGTTTTGTTTTGTTTGTTAACTACTTTTGAGTTTAGTTTTTTTTTTTAGTTATTAATTTTCATTTAAAAGGACATTTTTCTATTTTAGCTGAAAAATCAAGGTGCTTCACTAGTCCACAACTCCGGGAATATTATCCAAGCATTTCATGGAACATTAATTTACAGATATAAATGTGCATATAGATGATCCATGTTACTCAAATGCATCTGTAGTGCATATCCTAAGATGGTCAATACTTCACATAGACAGAACAAAAGCAATACACTGAAACATTATGAATTGTGGTCAGGGCAAAGAACACCCTCATTAACCCATGAAAAGTCAAATTAAAGCAGCCAAAGTTATGAAATGAATGTAATATGACAAATTGTCATAATTGCTGTAATTAAATAAACTGCAGGCTAATTATATAAATATATGTAACTACACAAAATAAGTACAGTTCAAATTCCTTATGGTTGAAACACTGATAGCATGTGTCAGTGCAAGATATAGTAATTAACCTGTCAAATGGAGGGGACAATAGGAAATGTAATACTGCTCACTGTTCTTATGTTCATTTTCTAGAAATTGTCCATTAAGTGCAAATTTAAGTCATGAATTTAATAAATGTAACAAGCCAAACTTCGGGTCACTAAGATGCAGAGACAAGAGGTAGGTTTGCTAAAATAGTTTTATTTAAAGTGGGTATGTAGCTTTGTTTGAAGTAGTATTGTAATAAGTTGCATGAAAGGATAGGAGGATGGATTTACCCGTTTGCGGAATTTGGATCATTTTAAAGCTGTATACTGGCTGTATTTATCTAGACAATTATGCTGTTTACTTAGCTATATGAGTAAGTCACTTCACTTTTATGTGACAAAACTATAATTCTAAATTTGAGTTATTATGAATGTATGAAGTTTTATATTGAAAAACACACTTTTTTAAAACTAAAACATTAAAGGATTTTATGAAACTAATATTACCCATAAGTTATCTCCCAACCAATCAGAAATGCAGGAACTTTGCGCCTAAAGATTACACTGTATCTAGCTATATGCGTTACAAACGATCACAGCAAGCATTAGTTTGTGTAAATTCCAAAAACTTTTAAGCCACAACAATAAAATGTAGCCAACTATCAATTTTCTGGGTGATAAACATATGTAAACATATTTACATAATGTAAATGTGGGTAAACAGGGTGACTTAAGTTAGCAGTTATGTTCCTAGGCTTTTTTTAATTGATAAATTGTACTGTCTGTGACAAAAATCTTTTAATGTTTAGTTCTGTTAGATTATGCCCCCCCCCCCATACCTATATAGGCAAGATGAGCATTAAGAGATTGAAAGACATAAATTAAAGTCAGTCTGAAGGTCATTTTTGATGCTTCAAAATGATGCACATTTGCAATCCTGATATTGAATTTCTGAAATTGAACATTATATATAATAGATTAATTATAAATTAAATAAATCATTTCAATTCACAACAAATAAAAGTAATAATACAAGAGCATTAGTCAAGTAGATGTTTGTATTTATTTTGTCATACAAAGTTAATTAAATAATTGTCTAGTCAGTCTTTTATTTAGACTTCTACAGTATGCTTAGCAGTCTTGCATTGGGGTCTGCTAGACCCAGATTTCCCCCTATCTAGCATACAAATACGATTACCATCTAAAACCTGAAACTACGTAACATTTAAATTATTTTTAATAAATTCTCTTACATTATGGCATTTACCTCACAAAACAAAAAGCATTTTAGCAGCTAACCTGGATGCATCGTCGCCTGTATAATTTCATATCATCCTGGGAGAAGAGTCCAGCAGCAAACCACAACCCACTACAAAGAATAAAAACAAAGTATCAGTGAACATGTCAATAAATTAAAAGGCTGTCTTTGAGATCAATGGGGCACTCGAAATTAGAGAGAAATGGAGCTAAATCAGCATTTGTTGTATTTTAGCCATATTTCACTATTTCTTCATAAGGGTATTATGGGAAACCGCTTAAAATTTATATAATTCATAATCCATATGCTAGCTCAACTGCAAACAATGGGAATCATAAGAACATTTTTTAAACATCTTAAAACCCACATTAAAATTATATATATATATATATATATATATATATATATATATATATATATATATATATATATATATATATATATATATATGCACAAAAGAGCAGTTTTTTGAATTTACAATGTACTAACAAAGTTAACTTGTCATTTTATATAAAGTTAACAGCCATGCGATCCCACTGCATAGCGCATTAGACATAGATAGCAGACTTCCAGGGACTGTGGTCCTGGAAAGGTGTTGGTCTCCTCAAATTTAATTAAAATAGCATGAGTAGTCAAACACCTGTTAGGCAGAATGATCTATATAATTATGCATCAAGTTAAGTTTTTATAATCAAAATTAATTTTCTACACATTTTACATTTTCTAAATACAAAAAACGGCAGTAAATTCTCTTAAATTCATATATGTAAATTAAGAATGACCCAATATTTATTTTCTGTGTCTACATAGGGTACATTAGTGAACTTTAGCACTTTTAGCAGCATCAATGTTTTAGTCTTTTTGTCAAGAACAGGATGTAAAGCATTAGAATAGTCAAAATTAGTACTTTGCTTACAAAACTGCAGACAAAGAACATGCAGACAGAAATATGATGGAACACTTAAATTCAATATAACCATATAAATTATATAAGTGTAATCAGAAAACTGCCTTCTGATACTGCACCAAAATTTTCCTAAAATCTAAGTGTGG